>NC_056726.1:327539718-327817218 GCF_019279795.1 Protopterus annectens | reverse complement strand
AGAACCATGGGGGACTCCACTGGTGACTGGTCTCTTTGTGGAGGTAACGTCCCTATTTTGATTTACTTGCATCCTATCTGTGAGCCAGCTGTCAGGTGACACAGGTGTTTATTCCCAGTTTGTTTAGCTATTCTACTAAGTCTGAGTTGGGAACTGTGTCAGATGCTTTGACTAGGTCAAGGTATGTGGTGTGTACCATTTTGCCTTTATCCATTGTTTTGGTGACCTTTCAAAAAAATCCACCAGGTAGACTAAGTGTGACCTGTTCCAAATTGGGACAAGTCCAGTGTTTGGACATCCCCTCTGTTCTTATTGATTAGTTCTTTGATAATTCTTTCGATGTCTTTGAATATAAGGCTGGTCAGACTTATGGAACTGCAATTGCCCAGGTCTGTGGAAGATCCTTCCTTAAGCAGCAGAATGACTATAGCTGTTCTCCATTCGTTTGGTACAAAAACTGTATGAAGGCTGAAATTGACCAGTGTTGTTAAGGGTATGGCTAAATCGTGCTTCATGCTATATAGGATTCATCCAGGTGATATTGTCAGGACCAACTAATGCAGTATTTTTGTTTTTTGATAGCAGTCTTAGTATTTGATCTTGTGTGATAGCTGGAGGTGAGCCAGTTTCAGATATATCTTGAGGGACAGAGAGCGGGGTAAAGTTAGAGCTAAATTTATTGGCCAGTAGGTACACTATATCATCAGCCTCGCTGCAGGCATCATTGACCACAGTCTGCTTAGTGCATTGATGTGTTATGCTTTAAAGATTATGAATATAACTGAAAAATACCTTGTGATTGTCGTTGGTTTGGGTAACTATCTCAGCCTCAAATTTGGCTTTGATAGGTTTTATTAAGCTCCAGAGTTGTTTGTTTATTTCAGTGACAAGGGCTATAACATTCTGGCAATTATGCTTCTTACTTTTGACCAAATTATTTTTCCTTTTATTGTAAAGATTGTTGATATCATGGTTCCACTATGCGGTTTGTTTCTGTGGTTTGCCATGCGCTCATTTCCACAGGGTACGGCTACATCTATGCAGCTGTTTACATATTGGTATAATGTTGTGGAGTATGCTTCTGCATATTTAGTGGTGTTAAATGGGTTTGGTGGGGATTTGAAGTTTGCCAATGTACCAAGGACAAGATACAAGATGTTATACCCCCTTGGGGGTACTCCAGTTGTTCCAAGGCATTTATACTGACCAGGAATCTCAGTGCTTGTGCACTAGTGGTAGTGTACATTTCCCTGTCTATAGTTGGATAGTTTAGATCACATAAGAAAACAATATTGGGTTTAATACTGAGTGATTGTAGTTGTTGTATATAGATGTTGAGGCTTTCTTGTGTCATAAAGGAGGTTCTATAGCTAGCTAACATATGGTATGGGACCTTTCCGATGGTTATTTGCACATGAAGAAGATTAGTGCATCATGCTGCTTTACAAGTCTTTATGTGAGTCTCTACTGGAAGAAGACTGACATATATCCACCTTTTTTCGCCTCCTGCATTGTAGCTGGTCTAAATGTGTGGGAGGCATTATAGCCCTGCACAGCTGGAGTGCTCTCTGTCTTTCTAAACCATGTCTCAGACACAACATAGACATCAATGTCTTCCAGGGTGAGAAGGCCTTGTAGGGAGTTGAGTTTCTTGTTTGGGCTCCTAACATTGATCAGTAACAGCTTCATATTTTCCTTTGCTTGTCTGGTTATGTTGGTAGGTTTATCAGGTTGGCTAAAAATGGCACTACAGGGGTGGACAATGTCTTTACTAATAATCCAAACCCTATGGTGGATTAATGCAAGCCATCTCTGGTGAAGCAGCATGGTCTCACAATCATATCCTCCAAGGCTGACATATATTGGACCCTCTTCGAATGGCACCAAAAAGTAAGCCAATGAATGAAGGTCATTATTTTTTCGCTCATATCATGACATCATCCTTGGAGCAGGGATAATGACATTCAATGCTAGGCTCATACCTGCCTTGAACAAATACTCTGAGACCTTCACCGTTTTTCTCTTTATATAGTCTAGGGTGGTATACCTCAAGTCAATGGCACTGTAATGAACCATGACAGAGTCATATTGGTAGTTTTTGATTAAGGACACAAGTGAATGCATGGTCTGATGAATCCTGGCACCAGACAAGCAACTAACTGTCACTGCCTCCTTGCTCAGTCTGGTAAGAGGCACATCTGTATGTCTTACAATTGTGTCATCTATAACAAGAATGTTTAGTTGGGTTGATGCCTTAATATGGGCTTAGCATCCCAAGAATTTGGGACTTCTTCTTCTGTGTGAGGAGGTAGGCTTAACTTCCTGAGTGTCCTTTGTGTCTGCATTGTATTTTGGAGGTCTCTAAGGTTTAGGCAAGTTAATCTGTAGAGCCTCAGCATGTGATGGATTATGTGTATTGTGATGACCTTGGAAAGATGTGATGTGTGATACCGCTGATGATTTTGGTGTCTGAGTTTACTGTGTGTGACATTTTTGCCACCAAGTATACTATATATGTACATCTTGCACTCACTTTATTATGCTGTTTGAGTAACAGATGTTCATCAGACAGCATGAGAACGTTCCTATGCTGTCATAATATACTCATCAAAATCAGGCTGGATACAGAAGTTGTGAGGAAGAGCTTGGCCATAATACTGACAGGAATGACTGTGGAGGTAGGGTTGACTATAACTGCTTGGACTTCAGTTTGTTTAGGATAATGCTTGGGCTTATTTGTTACTCAACAGCCAATAAACAAGCAGAGGGAAGGGATTATGTTGTCAAATTATCATAAAATATGGGCTGGTAACAGCAGATATATTAGATTTAAGAACACAACTCCAACACAGTGAGTGTGAGGGAAAAGCAATTAGATTTTTATCTCTGCTTTGACTGGCCTGGCGCTACCTTAATATAAAAACTAGACCTAAACTAGGCTGACAGCATCTATATTATGCTGCCAAAAACATTGACAGCGAACACCACTTTGTCAACACATATTCAACGGAATTCATATCTGTGATTTGCTGAATACTTAAAGGACAAACAGATACTTGCCCCACAACCCAATGGAACTATATCTAGCTAATCTAACCCTCCCATACACTCCCCCAATTAAATATACCAACTCTGAGATCACACTACAGTGGAGAAAAGGGCAAAATTGTGTGGTTGGCCAACTACGTCTTTGCCCTTTAAGTATTCAGCGAATTGTGGAAGTGAATTTCACTGAATACATGTCAATGAAGTTGTGTTCACTGTCAAGGTTTTTCAGCGGCATAATATAGACCTGGCTGACATACCCTCAGTACATAAGAATGAAATGGTGATTGTTTATTTTAGACACAACATTGTACTTCAGGCAGGTGCTGGTGGTGCCAACATGACTGGCATGCCAAAGGGGCTTTCAGTTAAAAGTTTAGCATGTTTTATTTAAATTATTATTGTAATTCTTACCTTGTTGAAATATTAAAACATTTAGCAAGGTTAAAGTATAAAAAGCTGTAACTCTAACAGACATTACTGACTTAATGTCAATGAAACACAGCTACACACATCCACCAAGGGGACTGACACCCCCCTGCACCCCTTGTTTTACATAATTTTAAATGCCTTGCAGTCCTTATGGGGAGGTTGGAAGGCATTAGCCCCCGATGGTCATTGCACTTTTTTTGTTTACTTATCTCTTCTTATAAAAATCTTGTTTCACACCAAAATTCATTTCTTGAAAAATAAGAGGTTTGATATTATAAGGTCAGTCCACATCACACCAGGGGCAGTGCTTGCTTATTCTGGTGTGTCTCTGTTGTTGCCTACCTTTAATATAAACAATTGCCAATGAAACTAGAGTTCAGTACCAGGTTAGACCACTTAAACAGAAAAACACAATGCAACAATGTGGTAGAATTACTAATATATGCTTAAAGACCTTAATTAAAGCAGATAAAGACTGTTAAAATTAATTTAATAACAGAAGAAGTGCTGAAACACTTATCTTTCTTCTTGTGTATAATGCACCTATTATAATACAACAGTAATTTGAAAGAATACAGAAAAGAGCAACTTTGGAATTCTTAGAACCTAAGCTCTGAACCAAATGGCATGGAATTGTCATAATTCAAAGACTAGACCTGAACGTGCCTGACATACACTCCAGTACATAGAAATCAAACTAGGATATAATACCAACAGTTAGATTACTTAAACAGCAAAATACCTCACGCCCTAATCTTCAAATATCCAGCTGGTAATAATGCCTTACTTTGTTACAGGTGTTACTAGACCTTATTTTCCTTTTTCTGGTTTCCTGAGGTCTGAATACACTATAGTAATTTGTTATATTATTGTACCTTATACAAGCTGACTCCATTCCATTTCTCCTTTCCATGGTTGTGCTATTTGACTCTTTGCCCATTCTCCCAAAAGGAGAATTACAGATTTCTCTGTTAGTATCCAACCTTTATCCTCTTCTCTTATCCCTAGCAAGAAAAACTCCCACTTCCTTTGTATTTATTTTACATAATAACTTTGTAAACATTGTCAATAACACAACAAAATGAATAATGCAACTCACAACAACATTTAGTAACCAAGTAAAAAGAGACGTTATCTGTTCTATAATTAATAACATTAACGTCAAGTCAGTACAGAAGGAAAAAAGAGAAACACAAAAAAATTTATCCTTATGGGATACAGACTTCACATGAAATGCTTCATTGGTACTTACCTCTTAAAAATATTTCACATTCCTGCATAATATCATCCCAACACTTTCTAATATCATTACAATCCCAAAACAAGAATTTTTTTCTTGAGTCAAAGCTTTCACACCTCAAATATTTTCTCTTGCCTACTCCATAAATCTTCTGTATTTCCAATGGTATTCTATACCACCTGTGTAACCATCACATATGCTCCTCCCAAACCTCTGGTAAGATTTGCAATTTCCTGCTCATTTCTACAGTGTTTGACCATGTCTCATTGGTCAACTTCATTGTTTTGGACTCCTCACATTAATCTAACCCTCTCTTTCCTATATTTATGACTTATAAGAAAATTATAAAACCTGCTACCTGTCAATTGCTCCTCAAAACCTATTCTCACATCAGAAATGCACAATCTATCCTTAGGCTACCCCTCTTCCCTTCCATCCACTATTCCCATTTCTTACATCCATTGTTTCACTGCCTGCTTTAGCTGCACAAACAGAAACCATGACCCGACTGTCTATATTTAAATTGAAAATGTGGCCAGTCTTCAAATTTTAAAGCTCCTCCTTAATCTCAACAAAACAACTTTTCCATCTTGTAGATAACATTCACCTGCCACTTTTTCCAATAAACTTTCTTCTCCTGAATTCTAGTGTTATTATTACTCCACTGCCCATACCTTAACACTCCAAATTGCATCTCATCACTCCCCTTTAGTATGTTAAAAAAATCTGTTCATCATTTCTCTTTTCAAAGATACTACCCTTCAATCATCAGCTTCCCTAATCCCATGAGCTAGTTTCCTTGACCAAATAGTAAGTACAGAAGATGCTAAGGCATACAGTGCAAAGACTGTTATACCCCACCCCATACTTTATGGGCAAACACAGTCTTCCTTTAGTGATCCTACGACTTTTGTCATTCCATAATTTTTTTTCACACATATTCTATATCTTCTCCAACCACTTTTTCTTCCTTCCCAATTAGGGTTGTATGCCTATTGACATATAAAATTCAGAAGAATCATTATCTAAATTAGATTAATTCTAGCAGCAAAAGTAAAAGCTTTGCAAGACCATGTCTCCAAAAAGTGGAAATATGGAAAACACAAATTGGAATAGTTACAACTAATCAAATTCAGCTCTTCCTACTTCATGGTCAGACCTAATTTTTAACCTCAGATTTCCTAATGGCCCAGTGTTTGCAGATCACATTGTACATTCTTCCCACTCTAACCCATTAACTTTTAATTCAGTTGCACTCTAAACTTGAGCTCATCTTAAAATGTTCAAAATTTTAAATTTGGGTATTTGTTTTTGACCAAACTTTCACCTCCATCTTAATGAAAAGATAATGGCCTTTTCTAACTTTTAGGAGCTATGTCAGTTCTCATGCATTTTTAGTCAATAAAATAGTGATGGCTATACACACTAATCCAGCACAGATTACAGATGTATCTGTTGGTTTTCAGACATTTCAGGATATAATTTAAAGCTTTACACGTATAGATTTTGTGCGAAAGAATCAAATGTAGAAAGATAGGAGGAGACAGATAGCTGAGACCTGTTTACATATTCCATTTCTGATACACAGAATTTTTATAAATCCGCATGCCTCTGTCTTAAAACCTTAACTGCCAAAATGACATTAGTTATGGCTTTAAGATGGTAGCCTGATTCTTTGTGGGCATGCTGTGGTGAACAGATGTTGGTCATTGTCTGTTCTGATTTATTTATTTTTGTTTGTTTGTATTAGGCTTTAGATAAAAATCAAAGACCAAATGTTTTGTTGTCTTTGTCCAATCAGCAATCATGACTAAGAGATGCCATTTTCAAAGAGATTATACATTCAAAGCACAAATACTCTATCCCCTCTCTCACACACAGTCTATCTCATGAGAATGTGACACGTTTCAAAAATATGACAAAATAGCTACATTTCTTCTTTACATTAAAATGCCATATTCACCAGCTGAATGAAAAAAAATGCCAGCAATTTAACATTACATCATGCTTTCCAAGTTGATAAGTATGAATGACACTTGGTAAGGTGGTCTAGAGTACTCTGCTACCATGTGTTCTCTCTCATTTAATTTACATTACTTAAAAATACATTTATCTTATTAAATGCAAAGTAGCCAGTAATGCAAACATAGTTACAAAGTCTCATGAATCTTGACATGCAGTGGTAAAAACAGTATGAAAAGTGCTTTAGTTGAGAGACCTTTTGGATCAAGATCTGTTTTGAGTTTAGTAGGCTTTAAATATACTGTTTATGCCTCAAATATCATTTAGTCTTGGAGGTTTATAGTACAGAAATCATTTGCTTAATGGCAGCCCAAATTTGCAGTAAAAATGCTGAGAATGTGTCCATTTTTAGTATTTTGATAGTTTGGAGGCTATGAACATAAGAAATGAAAGAAACATGCATATGAATGAATATGAGACAGGAAAGGAGGATTCCTTCTGACTATGTTTTTTTACTAATTTCATATTTCCAGAGTGAAGTAATATGTACACTTGCATTCCTGGTCCATTTCCCAGCCCCCTTTTAATTCTATGCTAATCTTAAGATGTCGGCTTCTTCCTCTTCTTCATTTCTTCCCCAATATTGGTATGTCATTCCTCCCTTATTCTTACTCTTCAATCCTTTCCATCTGTCAATTTACATACATTCCTTTGTTTGACCATTTGTTCTTTTAGCATATTGAAGCATATTTCCTTCAGCATTATATTTACCCTTAGTCTTTCAATCTCCCCCACTCAGTTGTAACTTTTTTTGTGTATAGTCTTCCTTTAAGACCTAACACCTGACTCAGTTATCCTTTGAATCCCATTGTTTTTCACACTGTCTTCTTTTTTCTTGGTGCATTTTCTCGCCTTTCTATTTATTCCCCCTGCTTAGATTGTTCCTAAGAAAAGGCAGCTAAAGAGCGTAGCTCTTTATTCTCTTGTCCCACCTTTATCCATTACTATTGAAGGTTGTTGCATAGTACCTGAAGGCGAATCAGCCCAGTTCCCCCCTCTCATCCCAGTTCTTTCTTCTTTGTTATCCTGAATGTCTTTCCTTCTCCCTGCAGTTAATTATCTAAACAATGTTTTCTTTGCCTACAATTGTGTGAGAGGTTTCTCATTTATTTCCCTAATAGCAGGCTTATTTCGCTCTCTTTGAGACGTCATATTTTTTCACCGTTTCCCATAATCTTACCCTAGATATGTAGCTACTGATTTGCACTGTATTCATTGGTGTCTTTTTTCTTTCCCTCTCCTAGTCCTTGTTAGCTCTAGCTGCTTTATTTGCTTTTGGTTGCATTCCAGCCTGACCTCCTCTCTAAATCTCTTAAACATCTGTAGCTCTAGAACATATTTCAAAGAACTTGCAAATGTTTGCCTTATCCCACTGGAGGCATAAATATTACCTAACTTCCACTTCTGTCCCTCATTGGTCCCTTCCCATATTAAACAGCTGTTGTCTTCAATGCACTTTAGCCATTTTCTGAATAGGACTGTTACTCCCCATGACCTCTGCTCCTCAGCTCATTCCAATTTCCATCAAATACTTTTATTTGGTCTAATCAGTGAACAAAGTAATGGGGAGAGCTCAACAATTTTCTATCCATAATTGTGTTTAGTTTATCACTCTCTACTTTGGAATTAATTGGAGTCAGCAACACAACACATGTCCTGGCTGGAGTTTCTCCTGTCTGGTTCCTGCTGCCTGTTCTATTATCCACTGTGGATTCTGAACTGTTGAGTACCAGGTATAGGGGCAATGTCATATATCCCAAAAAGAAAGTTGTTTGGTCTAAATCTGCTATCCTTCCATTGAGACAATGTAATTGGATGTTGCATCTTCTGTGCATGTTATATTGGTAATCTAGACCTTTCTTTATTCTCTTCATTTCCAAGATATGCAACTTTTGGAGATATTCACTGAGCTGACCTTCAGAGTTTTTCATTCTTAGAGTACACTCCTTGTTTTCATTTGCAGTGCTGTTTTTTTTCCATATGTTTTTATTAAATTCTAAACAGTTCAACATAGTAAATAAAAACTATATACAACTGCACAAATCAATGTAAAACTTGATTACATCAAATACATTTGAATTTAAGTGGTAACCACAGAACCTAATTTCCTTTTACATTTTCTCTAATATTGAATTCAATACTTCTGGCATTTAAAATCTGATAACATTTTAGATTTTAATTTTGTAGCTTCAGTTTCTTTCTGGCATATAACAGCGGCTCACATCAAAAAAAAGCTTGAAAAGATGGAAATATACATTTTTTTTCCAGTTTTTTGTAATTATTTACCTTACAGCTTAAGGCATCAGAACAATTAATACTGTGATTTGTTAATAATCCAGGAGCTGGAGCATTAACCATCATCAGTGTCCTTGACCTTATATAACCCCCCGTATTGCTGCTAGCAGTTTTTGCTGACCTGTAAACGTTCCTTTAAAAAAGTCAGTGTCCTTTGTGATTGTAGTTACCAATGACATTAATTTGGTAGTGTCTCCCGCATCATTGCCATTCTTTTCTTGCAGTATATTCTAATTCTGTACTTTGTCTTCCTCGTTACTGCCTTTTTCAGTCACTTTCCCCTGTTTTTACTGCTCTTTCTTATGCTAGTGTAAGTAGATAAAGAGCTCTGACCTCAAGCTGCCTTCTTGTTTGTTAGGCTGTTCCCAGAAAGTCCCTCAACAACATATTTCATTTGACTAAAATACTACAACAACAAAAATCATAAAAGTAGCCTTTATGTCTTTATTTTTCATTCTTTTGAGACTCACGTATTTATGTCTATTAAGAACGGTATGCAAAATGTTTATATTTAGTTACTGGTCTTTTAAGACTGTCATATATCTATGGTTGATAAGAATGGCAATGAAATGTTAACTGAAACTGACTTTGCAGACAAACAGTGCATTACTATAATATGTGGTACATCCCAGTAACAAATATTACCTTTTTATCATTGCTTTTGATATTTTTTCCATGTGAGTTTTGTTCACATGCCTGGCAGACATCATAACTCCCAAAATCTGATTTGGCACATTCATTACCCCATAGTAGGGATTTGCCCTAGTACAGTGTGAAGGGTCAAGAGGCATTTAAAGGGGGCATCTTACAACAGTGTTACTGGTATGCTTGCTGGCATTCCTGCATTAAGGGAATTTGCATGGCATAACCTATCCCGAGGCTGGGGGCTCAAGCTGCCTGCATCACTCCAGGGGTTCACAATGCCTTATGTGTGCATACTGCTATCCTTAAGCTAAGGGAGGTTTCCAGCAAGTAGTGGGTGGGTGAGCTGAAAGGTTACACCAGGGATATGTATTGCAATGCTGCAGCTCCTTCGAGAGACTGCATCTGTATGTGCCCTGACCCCCCCCCCCCAAGGATGTGCATGATCATCCTCCTCTGGCAGCTCACGCAAGCACCTGAGCTGCTAATCAAACATCTGGGCTGCAAGTCAGGGCTTTATCTGCCTATGTCATTGGAGCTTCTGCTTCTGATAAATGTTTAATCCAAAACTAGCCAAAGAGTATTTGGCTTTATATTTGTATTATCCTGAATAATATGAAAATTAGCACCTTCTCCTTCTTATTACTTTCATAGACTGAAATCAATCCTTATATATGCTTACATGCAAATAAAAGTTATTGAACCACAACCATATTGCAGGTATTGGATTTTCAGTAACAAGGTTATATATTATTTGACTGACTCAGAAGTAAATCAAGCACTCTGTACTTCTACAAAAAACGCAGAGGTCTTATATATCGGTGAAACACAGAACAGTATCAAAGTAAAATAAACCAATGCAGTCACTAGGCTGAAGAATAAAAGCATTAACTTTAATAAAAGAAAACAAAAAAATGGCTATTAAAATCCAATATGCAATATGATCTTTTGGGTTATTACAACCCTTCTTCAGATCTAATGCATAAACTCGTCTTCAGGTATTTAAGTTAAAATAGCCAATCACAGAATGTCTCATATCTTACATCCACCAATCTTTAGCATTCTGTTAAGCATGCCTTTAAAACTGAAATAGTAAAATCTTACTGGTTGTTAATAATTTCATTCATAAAAAAAGCAAGAATAGTCACTTACAACATCTCCACCCCTCAGAGACAGCTCAAACAAATGACTGACACTCATGACCAACAAAAAACAATCACAAGACTAATGTCTGTCATCAGTGGCCAATAAGACATACACACAGACATAAATACATATATATACATGTCTACACATATATAAGCACAGAGGTCTACTATCAGCAACATTTTAGCAGTGTCAGAGAGAAGAACTTTCAAAGTCAAGCTCCCGCCTCTTCGAAGTGATTTGTCCACCCTGCCCCTGGGATGACATCATGGTTTAAAGGGTTCACTCAGCTCATTACCTTGCAATGGTGAGGAGACTGAATGGCCAGGAGTCCTGCTATGGTGGGAACAAATAAGGAGATTAGCTCTAGCTCTAGCTAGCTATTACCTATACCTAGCATAATGCAAATTTAAAGATGACTTGGCTAGAACACTTAGCCCAGCAGAAGATGTTCTGGTCCACAACTCCCCCTGAGTTATAGATCTGGTATTGTCATACTGTGGACCTACATGGCCATCAGTCCATCTTGTATAGCAGCTTCACTTGTGTGGTGGACTGGAGAATGCACACACATGAGAGTCATCATATGGTCATCATTTCTGCATTCTCCCAGTCCATAGCAGGAGATGGGCATGTGGGGTCACTAGCTCACCATGGAATTCAATTTATTCCCCCCTTTTGCATGCCCATCACTGGGCCCCCCATTTGTACTTGAGCCCATTCATCCTTAGGCATGTGAGGAATCCCCTTATGCAGATCCTGTAGAGCAAAAGATGTCTGGAGGGTCTGTCACACAGGTAAATTTGCAAGAGTTTGTGGTCTGACCAGCATCCTGGTAATAAGATCTGTTTTGTGAATGGCCCTAAATCCACCTCTCAGTTGACAGTGATAATAACAGTCTATAGATCTTTCCTATTCCTAAGATCCCTTAGAAAAGCCTATCCATTCTGTTGTTTGATTTTTCGCAGACTCAGATAGTCAGAGCCTTCTTCTACATCCAAAATATGGCTTATTCACAAACTGCACCTTCTGACTTTATCCTACTAAAAGGTTCAGTATAAACAAACTTTGCACTTCAGCTACATGCTGCCCAAATGGCAATATTGCTTTATACTATTCCATTAAAACCTGCAAGAATCCTCTCTTGTAGAAGCAAGTTGCTTAATGTAAAGATTCAGCAGCCAAAATACATTTTTATGTGCTTCCTCACTGTTTCCATAGCTTCATCCATGTCAAGCTTTCATAAAGTCATTACATGTTAAGATTACTGCCTTCACTGACAGGGGACTTGGTATCAAAGTCTGACAGTTAACACAATATGGCTTTGAGCTATTATTCCTGTAGTACATAGTTCAATTCTTTTAGCCCTGATTTTCCTACTATGTGACTTGAACAAGGTACTTAACCAGATGGTTCTTGCGAGGCAACTGGAAATTTGAGCTAGGCCCCTCAATGATCCCCAGGACTGCAAGCTTAGTATCTACTTATGAACCAAAGGCTCATGTAGTTCTCAGTATGGATCTCCTTGGCTCTTTTCAGCCATAGTCAAGGACATAATCAAAAATAAGAAGCTAATAAACCACTGAAACCAAAAGCATGTCAATATGTTAGCCTTAAATACAAAAGCATCTTTTAAACAGACTCAACACAATAGCTGAAATGAGTGACCATCCTCTTTAAGCATTATGAAACTTCCTGAAGTGTTAAACAGTCTTTGATGTAAAATAACCTATGCTACAAAAAAATATATGAAATCAGGCCTTAACAAAGTCTACAGGATTATTAAACAAAAAATATTATGCTAACTAGCATTACTAGATTACAATTTAATATACAATATTCCTGTTTTACCTCTTAATTTTAAAACAGTACCTGGCAGTGATTACCTTTCTGAAGCTCACCAAAATGTGAATAAATGCTGTAAGGCACACTATCCTTTTGTTCTTCATCAGTATTGTTTGATTCAATGCCAACGTCCAGCACATGAAGGATGCTCGCCTTATCTAGCTACAAAGTTCATAGTGCAGGCAAATAGCAAAGCACAAAGTATGATAATATTGGTAATTCATTAAAACTTAGCCTTAGTGGAATTTCATACCTCCCAATACTTGCAGATTTCCTGCATGGATTGCTTTTTCCTTGAGCTAAATTCATGAGAATGCTATTTTGTAACATGGCTGTTAAAATGTATATGTCTCAAAAAATATATGTTACACAAATGGTTAAACAACTAAGAAGCTTGAGAATACACTCCTCTTCACAATTGTGGTATTAATAGGTCAACCAGACATAATGGTAATTTTATCAGCATTGGCATCCCCACTTTTCCCATTTTGTCCACATGGTTGGGGTGTTTATGCTGAACAAGTAATTAGCTAGTATGTAACTTTAATTATTTTAATTATGAAAACAAGTATTAATATCTCTGTAAACATAGCAAATAGGCACCCAATTATTAGTGTTACTTTTGTTTGTGGAAATGTGATCTTCAATTTCCTGCAAAGCAGTTTTGTAGATGTCGCTTCATTTTTGAGATATTTGCATAATGATGAATTGCTTGCATAATGGACAAATAAATGTAAATATTTGCGAAGCAGTGTTAGATAGACATCAGCTATTATTATGAAGTTTTTTTCGGCATTTTGCATGCTTTAATTTGCCACCATGGAGTACCACATAAACATCTTCTTGTTTAAATTATTTATATAATTATTAATGGTTTCATGCCAGGAAAGAGCACTACAGATGCGATGTTTGCTCTGAGAGTGTTGATGGAGATGTACAGAGAAGGTCAGAAGAAGTTGCATTGTGTCTTTGTGGATTTAGAGAAAGCATATGACAGGGTGCCTAGAGAGGAGTTGTGGTATTGTATGAGGAAGTCGGGAGTGTCAGAGAAGTATGTAAGAGTGGTACAGGATATGTACGAGGGTAGTGTGACAGCGGTGAGGTCTGCGGTAGGAGTGACGGATGCTTTTAAGGTGGAGGTGGGATTACATCAAGGATCAGCTCTGAGCCCTTTCTTATTTGCAATGGTGATGGACAGGTTGACAGATGAGATCAGACAGGAGTCCCCGTGGACTATGATGTTTGCAGATGACATTGTGATCTGTATTGAGAGTAGGGAACAGGTGGAGGAGACCCTGGAGAGGTGGAGATATGCTCTAGAGAGAAGAGGAATGAAGGTCAGCAGGACTAAGACAGAATATATGTGTGTGAATGAGAAGGAGGATAGAGGAATGGTGAGGATGCAGGGAGTAGAGGTGGCGAAGGTGAATGAGTTTAAGTACTTGGGATCAACAGTTCGGAGTAATGGTGAGTGTGGAAGATAGGTGAAGAAGAGAGTGCAGGCAGGATGGAGTGGGTGGAGAAGTGTGTCAGGAGTGATTTGTGACAGATGAGTACCAGTAAGAGTGAAAGGGAAGGTCTACAAGAGGGTAGTGAGACCAGCTATGTTATGTGGGTTGGAGACAGTAGCACTGACAAAAAGGCAGGAGTCAGAACTTGACGTGGCAGAGTTGAAGATGTTAATATTTGCACTGGGTGTGATGAGGATGGACAGGATTAGGAATAAGTATATTAGAGGGTCAGCCCAGGTTGGAAGGTTTGAAGACAAAGCCAGAGAGGCAAGATTATGTTGGTTTGGACATGTGCTAAGGAGATGCAGAGTATATTGGGAAAAAGATGCTAAGGATGAAGCTGCCAGGTAACAGGAAAAGAGGAAGACCTAAGATAAGGTTTATGGATGTGGTGAGAGAAGACATGCAGGTGGTTGGTGTGACAGAGCAAGATGCAGAGGACAGGAAGAAATGGAAACAGTTGATCTGCTGTGGCGACCCCTAATGGGAGCAGCCAAAAGAAGAAGAAGATTAACATGTGACAAATATTCATAATATTTCAAGAAAATTACACACATTTTCTGTTGTACTGAGTATCCCACTTGTCTGAGGAGTCATTCCTGACCTCTGTGGACAGTAGGCATGTGAAATGCTATCCAACCATGATCCAGGTGGGCAATGTCTGAGATTTGTAATCAAATATCATATGTATGCAACAATGGAGAGTGTATTACTAAGCAAGTATAAATATTTGCAGATTGGTATAAGGCAGACAGCAGGTATCAGTGACAACTTTTGCAGCATTGCAAAAGGTTTGACTTGATACCATGCAAAATCATAAAGACATCTTCTGGTTCAAATTATTAATGTAATATCTCACTAACTGTGCCATATGACACACACACACACACACACACACACACACACACACACACACACACACACACACACACACACACATGGCCAAAGCACAGTTCACCTCTGTATTCATGCTGCAGTGGCAGACATACTGACTGCACTGAGACTGGTGCCAGTGCTTTGTGGCTCCACAATTCTCTGTTACAGTTCATGCCACTTGCACACACCCAATGTACCAGAGAAGGGTGGAGGAAAGGACATTTCTTCACTCATGCTGTGATGACACCTGGGATTGAGTGACAGCCCCAAGTGACATGAGATTTTGTCTCCCAGGGGAGACCTGGTGTTGGTACTATGTGTACACCCAATGTAGTAGGAAAAGTAAGTAATGCAACTTGTCATGGCCTGGCTCACCCCTAGGTGGTTTGGAGGTGTTATTATTCAGGTGGAAGTACTGCTGATTTTTTTCAAATGTTACATGTAACATTACCTTCATGACTGAGTAATTGACATCCAAAGGTGTGTTTCCCATTCCTGCACTCAGGAAGAAGGTCCATGGTAAGGTAAATCCACATTCGGAGGAAAAGTTTAAGATTAACAGCACTGACTGGTGTCCATCATGGGTACACCTTATCTGCAGTTTGCTAATACTATAAATTATACTGGTTGGTCTCTTCTGCAAAGTGTTGATACACTGATGGGGGTAAAGTAAGACTGAAGGAGTCTTGTTCATTCTGATTGCTTGTTAGAGTACTTGTGCACATGGGTCTCACAAACTCCTACATCATACACACATGATGCAGTTCTGTATCCCACTGACACATGGGTATGGAACTGCTACCCATAGCTCTGTTTTTATTAGCAATATTAGGCAGAGTCTCCACCTTTAGCATGAACATACACAGTTGCCTGAAACCATTTTGCTAGTGTCACTTGGAAATAGTCTAGACTGCATTAGCATGGGCAGGGGTGAATCACATGGTACATGGGATACCAAGCCATTGTGTGGCAAATGTAATTCTATAAGCTGGTTACTTAAAAATACTGCATTTCATCAGGGAGGTTTGCTTCCCTGTAGACAATACTGCAAGGGGAATTGGTTCATCACATGGCACAAGAGAGTGCAATGCATTGTGGGCAGACTATAAGGTTGATTCAGGTACTGCTGCTGCATTCATGATGAATGACTTAGGTCTTGCAAGTGCCAATCTGCACTGCCTGTAAATGCACAGAATGCACAAGCAGACTGTGTGTACCTGCCTAGTCTGAATCAGTACTGGCTGCACCTCTTTGGTGTCAGTGTACTGCAGGCGCTCTTTCCTTATTGGAAGTGCTGTATTATTTTTACTGTCAGCTCTAGATCACATCTACTATGGATTGGCCTGCATTGGAGAAGTGATTGGCAGCTGTCATGGATCACAGCAACTTTCCTTCATACGGGTGTGTGACAACTTTTTCTGTACAAAGTGGCTGCAGCCATTTCATTTACGCCACATATGCACCATCCTCATCATTTACCAAAGTGTCCTCATCAGTATGTTGACCGTCAACATTACTATATCCAAGGGAATAGTGAAGTCAGGCACACTGCACTTCTCCATTGGGCATACTATACTCTCATCCACAATGTCATCTTGTATTTTTTTATAGCACTCAACCTCCTCACAGCTGCAGAATTCATCACTTATCTTAGCACTAAATAACTCCATTGCTTTCAGTTAAATATGCCATGGGTTTGCTGATAGGTGACATGCAGACAGTTCTGTGATGAACTGTTGCTTGATGTAAACTGCTTAAATCACCTACAGTGATGGCCTTGCATATCTTGCCTTGCAATATTTATTCCTTCAGCATCTCTGTAACATATTTAGATATGTAACGATGCATTGTTTGAAATCACATTGTTACTGGGGAAACATTATGACTGCCTGGTTCCGGACAGGGATTGATAAAGGTACTTCATAGATTGGCACCTATACTTCATAGTAGAATGGATAGCAACACAACAGGTGTGTTCATTCATAAGGTAACATTTTAAAAATTAAGTGATCAAATGGACTCCCTGACTTCAAGACTTTGGAAATTACTTCGATACAGCACCACACAACATGAGTCATGTTTACCAAGAAAGGCATGCCAACAAATATAGCTAGGGATGTGAAATATACACACATATAGAAAATGAATCTGTACTTTCATTACAATGAAACTATTACTGACCCCATATAGGAAAACATTTTTGCAGAAAAAAATGTTCAGAAGAAGTGCTACAGGTTGCATTTGTGGTTCAAGACAGTAGTAATCTGAATTTGGGAAATATGTCTGTGCAGTCACTGAGGCATGGTTTAAAGCCACGCAGAGCGAACCAACAGTGCAAGGTTATAATGCCTTCCACACATTTAGGCCAGCTACTTCACAGGCAGGGACTAAAGGTGGAGGTGTCTCTATTTACATAAAAAATAAATATACTTCAAGGCTGGTCAAACAGGACAATGCACTTGAGCTGCTCCATGCTCAAATCACCATAGGTAAAATCCAATACCACTGCCTTGCAAGCTATAGGTCCCCCTCTATGACTCAGGGGACCCATACCATGTATTTAAACTTATTAGAAACACTAACCATCCAACCCAATACCATATTAATGGGTGACTTTAATTACCCCACTATTAACTGGAAATCCTGTACATGCACAGAGATTCCAGAATTTTGTAAACACAAACTCCCTGGACCAGATAGTCAAAACACCAACCAGAGGTGCAACCATACTGGACCTGGTCCTCACTAATATGGGAGACTACTGCACACCCCCTACTGTAATGCCTTCCCTGGTAAGGTCAGATTACAAAATGGTTTCCTTTGAAGTAAAAATTAAACCTGGACCCCCAGATAAACCTGGAATATTCGGGAACTATTCTAATGCTAGCCTCCTACTATTAAGTGAGAACCTGGCAAAGTTTTAAGCCCCCATAAACCCAGAGAGTACTGCTGCCTATGCAGAACTGTTCACAGAAACTCTATACAAGCATGTTAATAGCTGCACAGAGGCAGTTGCATCCACCAGGAAGTAGTACAGAACTAACTCAAAAAACAAACCACCCTGGTGGAATCACAAAATCAATAGGCTGTATAACAGGAGGAAGAAAATCATGGCAAAAATTAGGAGGGGCAGCACCCAGCAGGATAAAAGCACTCTTATCAAACTAAACAACTCAGAGGGAAAATAAAGTACACCAAAGCCAAATTTGAGGTAAGTTTGGCCTCCCAGGCCAAAGACAATCACAAAGCATTCTTTAGCTATGTCCACAACCTCAAAGGCAGCACACAATTGTGTGCAAAGCTCATTGTAAATGGATCCACCTATACTGAGCCAGAAGATATAGCAAACCTGCTGGCTGATAAATACAGCCTCAACTTTACTCCTCTCTCACCCTTAACCTTCCCTCAGGAAATATCATCAGATATAACTCCCCCTGCTATCACTAGGGAAAAGGTACTTAATGCTCTCTCTCTAAGACCAAGAACACTGGATCAGTGGGCCCACACAATATCCTAGGATGCCTTAAAATAGCATGAAACATGACCTATCAGGGCCTCTGGAATTACTATTTAACTGTAACCTCCAAACAGGTTTCATGCCTCATGAATGGAGAAAGGCAACAGTCATCCCTCTGCACAAAGATGGGCCATCTACAGACCCTGGAAACTACAGACCCATATGTCTCACTAGTCTAATATGTAAAGCCATGGAAAGAATTATCATGGAAATGATCAAGAGAGATATAGTAAACTTCCAGACCTTGGACCCAACCCAGTTTGGTTTCATCAAGGGCAGATCATGCCTATTCAACTTGGTGGACTTCTTTGAGAAGGTCACCAAAACAATGGATGAAGGCAAAATCATTCACACTGCCTACTTTGACCTGGCCAAGGCATTTGACATAATACCCCCTCAGGCATTACTGATAAACTCAAGAGGTTTGGTACAAACCCATATGTCACCCAGTGGATAGCCAACTGTCTCAAAGGCAGGAACCAGGAAGTTAGAATTGGGGAGTCCACCTCTACAAAGAAGCCAGTCACAAGTAGAGTCCCTCAGGGATCATTCTTTGAACTGCTCCATTTTGACATTTACTTCTCAGAAGTTAGGGCCAATGTCAGTGGTCCCTGGCTGACTAAATGTGCAGATGATTGCAAATTAGGAGCTGTCATTGAATCTCACACTGAGACAACTGTTCTCCAGAAGGGGCTGACACAAACAATTGGTGTCAGAGCCATGGGCTATAACTAAATGCAAGAATTGCATAATAGTATGCTTTGGAAGTCATTCATCAGTGGTAACTATCATATTGACAACACACCCCTTAGAGTTGACTCAGATACACATAGATGGTAATCTAGCCTTTGACCATCATGGGTCTACATTGGTGAGGAAATCATTCTATGTTGCACAACTTGTAAACAAAGGTATGGCATCTAAGTCCAAGGAAGTCATTGTTCCACTGTATTCGGCATTCATCAGACATTTCATTGAGTACAATGCCCCCTTTGGTATGTACCTAGCCAGGCATATCCAACAATTAGAATGTCCACAGAGGTTCCTCACTAAAAGAATACAGGGCATAAGTAAAATGTCCTATGCAGACCACCTCAAAGCACTATCCTTGTATTCTGTCTCCTATAGGCTTTTGAGGGGAGATCTATGCATGGCGTACTGGGCATTGTCAGACCCCAGTCTGATGGACCTCCTGCATATCTACAAAACAAACATCAACAGAGTTACCCGTTCTAAAGCCTTAAACCCTGCCTGTAATATAAATAGGACCTGCTGGAGAGATAGGTATGTATGTCAGTGAGTACCCCACCTATGGAACAGGCTCCCCATCCATGTGAAGCAGAGTTCCTCACTAACCCAATTCAAGTGCAACTTGGACAATTGGATGGGAAACCAGAAATTCACCTCTGGTTTGGCACTTATGTCTCTAATGGACACAGGTAACCTGTAAATAGTTCATCTCCCAGGCCCATGCTTACACTTATCAAGGATATCAGAACTTGTCAGAGATTTGGGATGCATGTTTAGGCTTAAAAAGGCCCTTGTGGTCGTTAGCCTAGTAAACACCTATGAACCTATGAACCTCAACTGTCCAGAAATATTGACTGACAGTAATCCTAACTGATTGACCAGAAATTGTGCTCTGCAAACTTTTACGTATAGTATTGGTATGCTGGACACATACTTGTCTTTCTAGACAAAGACAAAATTAATGGGTGGACAAAGGGTAACAGTGACATTTTATAAATATTACTCAAATTCATTGAAGACATTAACAAAAAAGAAGGTAATGGAAAAGGTTTTGCATCAAGATGCACTTTAAAATACAAAGTATGAGGCTTTACTGTCTGATATTACTGACTGTCTATAAATCCCAATTGAGTGGCAAGTATATGTGTGGTGCAAGCTGTTATATACAATACATGTATCAAATGCATTGCTGATGCTATCGAGACAAAACCAAAACATTGGGTGGACTATGGCACACCTCTTAAAATGCAGACACTGAAAAGAGGTACACAGTCCCTTGAAAAGTAGGTACATCCAACCAAAACTCTTGACATCTAATTAGCATAAAATGAGAATACCAAATAGCATATAATTCTTCCTGCTTCCAGTAGCAATGTGGGACACAACTCAGAACATGTTTAAAAACAATTGACAAAAAGAGATGGAAAAATATAAGCACATTATCAAGGAGGCAGTGTAAAATCTGTAGACTTTAATGAACTGTATTGCAAAATTACGCCACACAAGGTCATTTAGTTTTGGCTGTGAAAAAGGGAATACAAAGATGCATTCCCTGTTTTATTAAACTATGGGTGTGCTGGTCATGTAGTGAAGTTTTCTGTTTAATAAACAGCTTAAAAATCACTTGTGATGAAGGGATTTAGAAAATTAAGTGAAAGGATAAATTAAGCCTGAAAACAGTGACAAACTTCCAAAGGTAGGTACAGGATGTGCAAGGGTAAATGAGGCCTGAAAATAGAAACATACATCCAAAACTGAGACAATTAAAAGGCCAAAACACATGGATATAAGTGAAATTAACTGAAGAACATTATGAAACAGCATTTTTTTGCATTAAGAACAATATGAAATATGAAGCTGTACTATTCTGTAATACTGACTGAATGCAATCTAACTTACTGACCAGTGGGTGCTGCAAACTTTCACATATAATAAACATATGCTGGAAGAATGTATCTCACAATCATTTACTGAAGATGTATACACAAGTGCAGAAATCCAAAATGAGTGGCCAAAACTCAGAGAAAATTCAGGGAAAAGTTGTTATTTATTTATTTATTTATTTACAATTTTGACCGGGAATGTCCGACTGGATGCAGGTCCATTTTCAGAGGAGGCCCGGGGAGAAAAGCTCCACAAATTAAAATATTACAGACATAGTTACAGATGAAGAATCCTAGCAATTAAAATATTACAAACATAGTTACAGCTGAAGAACATAGTACATTCAGTAGATAACTAGCATCTGTTCTATCCACAAAGTCATAGCAGATACTAACAATTGTTACAATAAGAAGTTACTGCCATATAATAAGTAGATAGGCATGGAAGTATCAGAGCTTGCTGTAATCAAAGGTAGTTTGTGGGGTGGAAGAGAGGTAGAGGGTAGATGGAGTGGGAGAAGTTAGAGGGGAGAGTTACAAGGGCATAGCCAGCATGTTTTTAGGTGCGCTTTAAGTAAAGCTTTGAAGTAGGTGCATGATGATAGAGAGTTTATTGTGGGGGGGGGGGTGTTCCATAATTTGGCTATAACACTGGAGAATAGTGCTTCTCCAGCAGTGTTATTGGCTCTAGTAACCTGTAATTGATTTTTGTTGCTGGATCAAAGTGGTCTGGTAGTGAGACAGGGTTGGAGTAGATACTGGAGGGATGGGACCTTTAGAGGATGGTTAAGCAGTGTGTGGGCGAGTGCAAGTTGATACCATTGAAGGAGGTGAGAGAGTTCAAGCCAGCCTAGTTCAGTAAGTGAGAGACAGTGGTGACTGTGGTAGGATGCCCCGGTGGTGAATTTGTCGATTTTGTTTTAGCAGGTCTCAAGTTTATTTAGATCGCATTGCCTTAGGTTGGTATATATTGGAGAGGCATAAAGTAGAGTGGCAATAAGGTGCGAATTTGCAACTGAAATCCTAGCTCCTTTGGTGAGGAGTTGCTTATTTCTGCATAAGGCTCCTAGTTTTTGGTGGACTTTGTTTATGGTCATGGATATGTGAATGTCAAATTTGAGATTGTTGTCTATTTCAACTCCTAGCAATTTGGTGTGATCTGTTGGGTGGATAGTGGTGTTATCTTTTGCTGTGATGTTAAAGTGAGAATTGTTTTGAGTATGTTTGGTGGGTTCGAAGATGAGGAGTTTAGTTTTGTTTGGGTTGAGTATTAACTGGGCATCTGATAGCCAAGTTTCAACAGAGGAAAAGGCATCCTGTGTGACCTTTTGCAGTTCGGGTAGGGACTGGGCTGAGCAGTTGATGGTTCAGTCATCTGCATATTGTATGAGTGTGCCATGTTTGGTGGCAGAGGCTAGATTATTGGTGAAAATAGAGAAGAGTAGGTGTCCAAGGATGGATCCTTGGGGAACACCAATAGAGACAGGTATTTGGGTAGATATGTCATTTTACCATACAACAGATTGCTGATGGTCAGACAGGTAATTTTGAAACCAGTTGGTGACTGATTGAGAAAAGGATAGGTTATTGAGTACAGAGAGGAGTCGTTTGAGTGGGACCATGTCAAATGCTTTAGATAGGTCTAGGAAAGTAGCAGAGGAGAGATGGTTATTGTTTTTATGGTGAAGGATAGTGTTAGTAAAAGAGAGAAAGGCAGTGGTGGTGCTATGGTTTGGTCGGAAATATTCTTGAAGTAACTGAATAAGGAATGGAACAGCAGCTTTTGCATCAGGATGCACTTTGACAACAACATGAAACACAAAGCTGTACTGTCCAGCATTACTGATTGAATGTAATTCTGACTGACACAGTAATGCATGTTCACTGCAAACTACCACATACAATAAATGTCTGTTGTTGCCATATAGAGAAAGGCCAAAACATAGGACCACTTTATAATATTACTGATATAATTGAACAAGGTAATGGAATGTTAGCTTTTGCATTAGTGTGCACTTTGAAAACAATAACCACACTGCAGCACCCCTGCAGTACTATCTTCCCTGGTAAGATCCGACCAGGTCACTTTCAAAGTCACCATTTCTTTTGACCTCCCTCTTGCAAGGGTCAAACAAAAAAACTTCTCCAAAGTGGATTACAACCTCCTGAGGGATGGTATAAACAGCTTCACAGCCCCCTCCCCCTTTGTAGGAAATGGCACCAATGTCCAAATCTACACCAAATTACTATACGAGGATTTATATAGATGCATGGAATCAGAAATACCCGACAGGACAAAAATCATCATCCGCAAGGAGGAGGAAATCTGTCTGGCAAACATGTGCAATAAACAAACTAAATAACAAAAGGAAAAAATTACTGCCCAGGACCAAGAAGAAGCAGGTGTCCAACTGGAAACAATTTCTCCTTAGCCTGAACAAGCAAATAAGAGCACTAGTGAAATCCTCTAAAGCCAACTTTGAGTCCAGATTGGCCACATCTACTAGAGACAGTCATAAGGCCTTCTTCACATAAGTCCACAATCTCAAAGGAAGCACCAAGATCTGTTCAGAACTGGTGGTCAGGGACACCACATACACAAATGCTGTAGATACAGTCAATCTACTGGCTGAGAGATTCAGCAAAAACTTAACCCCTCAGTCCTCTACATCAGTAAATCAGGACATCCCCAGTACTTGCCCCCGAACCCTTATTTCTAGGAAACAGGTCATCACTGCCCTCTCAAAGGCAAAAAATACAGCCTCCATGGGACCTGATAACATCCTAGGCTGCATCCTACATGAACTCAGGCATGAACTTGTAGCATCATTAGGCACCCTATTCAACCAAAGCCTGAGTACCGGCTTTGTCCCAGCAGAGTGGAAGACAGCCTCTGTCATCCCTTTACACAAAGGTGAAGCGTCCACCGATCCGGGAAATTATAGACCCATCAGCCTAACTAGCCTGATCTGCAAGGCCATGGGCCAGATTATCATGGACCTCATTAACAGGGACATCAGCAACCTCCAAACACTCCACCCCACACAGTTTGGCTTTGTCAGTAGGAGGTCATGTCTGTTAAATCTCATTGACTTCTTTGAGACAGTCACCAAAGCCAAGGACGGGAAGGGGAAGATGGTGCACACCACCTACCTTGACCTGGCCAAAGCCTTCGACACTATTCCCCACTCGGGCATAATAGATAAACTCTCTCAACTAGGCATCAATCCATATGGTATCAGATGGGTAGCAAACTGGCTCACTGATAGAACCCACCTAATCAAAATAGGGGAAGCCACCTCAAGCAGTAGACCTGTAACAAGCTACATAACCTAGGGATTGGTCTTGGGGCATCTGTTATTTGGGATATACTTCTGTGAGGCCAGGCCAAAACCAGTGGGCTATGGCTGACCAAGTTTGCAGATGACTGCAAGCTGGGCATGGTCATCAATTCACCAAGTGATGTGGACATCCTCCAAAAGGGTCTCACCCAAACACATGACTGGTGCCAGAAACATGGCCTCAAGCCAAATGCCAAAAAATGCATCATCATCCCCTTTGGGGAGAGTGATAGCCCCACATATTATCACATTAATAACAACGTCCTACGTATGCAATCAGTAGTGAGGGATTTGGGCACCTAGGTTGATAGCAACTTGACTTTTGACCACCATGTTTCTTACATTGTACAGAAAGCTTTCTACATGGCAAATTATTGAGTACAATGCCCTCTTCTGCATGTACCTCGCAAACCACATGCAGGAGCTGGAGAGACCACAGAGGTTCCTCACCAGGAGAATCCAGGGGCTCAAACATCTACCCTACACAGATAGGCTAAAAGCCTTGTCCCTCTACTCAGTTTCATACAGACTCCTCAGAGGTGACCTCTTTCTGGCATACAAAGCAATCTCAGACCCTGCCTTGATGGGACTGCTGCATATCCGCAAGTCAAGCTCCACTCGAGTAACCCATACGCGTGACCTCAACCTGGTCTGTGATATCAATAGAACTTGTTGGCTGGACAGATTTGTGTCCCAGAGACTCCCCGATCTGTGGAATAGACTCCCTCTCCACGTCAAGCAGAGTACCTCATTATCCCTTTTTAAGTGCAACCTGGATAACTGGATGGTAAAAAGAAAATACATCCCTGAGATTCCACCTGTGTCCCTGCTGTTCAGGGGCTTTGAGTGCTGGCTTGTCTAAACATGTGCTGAACTCTTGGCTAGGCTTATAAGGGCCTCAGGGCCAATAGCCTAGTCATTTTCTATGATCCTATGAATATGATGCTATACTCGCTTTCAACAATGCTGAACTTCTCCGCTTACTCCTCAGACTGAATACTTTCAAGTCTGTAGCCATCATAGGTCTACATATACCACCTGCTAATAACAGTCCCATCCTGGAAGAGATTCTGTCCTGGATCTTGGCCTACAGAAGACTGGAAACCATCTTGGTAGAATATTTTAACATAGACTGACAAATGATAGCCCTAGAGATCCCAACAAATTCAATTCAGCTGTATGGCTTCACTCAACTGATCAAGATTCCAACTAGAATTACCAAGGCCACATCTAAATAATCAATCCTAGATTGGATTCTAACATCCACCTCTGACAATTTGCCATAAGTGGCACCCTACCCAATTGCCAAAGTCACTACCAGCTAATCTACATAATCAGACATCCGAAACAGCCCCGCAAGGTTCATGACTATTACACAGTCAGAAACTTGATTAACTTCAGTAAATAAACTGTTACTTCCAGCCTGCAGCAGATCCATGGGGCTCCACTTAAAACTCTTCCACTGGCTGAAACAATAGACACATTTAATACAATATTTCTAAATATACTATCAGTGAAAAAAACTTTAAGAACCAAAAGAGTTAAAAACAAACCACCTCCTTGGCTAACTAAAAAAATAAAACTAATTTCAAGAATCCCTGCAACAATATAGGTTAAGGATAGGTTACTATTGCAAACAATTAATAAAACAGGATAAAAAATCTTATTATAGCAACACCCAGAATTCATTATCAAACAATCCAAAAAACTTCTAGAAATCAATAAATACATTGCTCAGTCCAGGAAAATCAACCCAACCCAGCACATCTCCAACCAATAACTGTCAAAGCATTGCTTCTCAGTTTAACTCACAATTTAAAAATACAGTAACCTCCCTCCTACAAAAGAAAACAAAACTGCTACATATCCAGTTAGCTCAATCCATTCACTGAAGCTGCAATAGGCCTTCACACTCACTTCAATTCCAACATCTATAATTAAAAAATACCTAAGCACCGTTAAGACAACAATCACCGTCTCTGACCAACATCTGTCTGAATAACTCAAACTCACTACAGATAGCCTTGCATATCCAGTCTTAATTTTAATAAATCACTCTGTCTATGAAAAGTATGTCCCAACTTTATGGAAAAAAGTCAGTCTTGTATAGTACTCAGCTATAAATGCAGTTCATCAACCAAGCACACAAATTATAGACCTAGGCCATTCTGTCTCCCTTATCCAAAATCTTGAAAAGATCTATTTGTTTTCAACTTTCTACATGCATTACTTCTTATAAACTCCTCTCTCCCTCACAGCATGATTTAAGGCCCAATCACTGTAGAACCATTGCTCTTCTAAAGGTCATAGATATAGTAAGTCACAATAGACATTCAGGTCATCTAACCTCAGCCCTATTTTTGAACCTGTCCAAGGTATTCAGCACAGTCAAACATTGAATTCTCCAAGGTAAACTCTCTTCCTATGGGCTATCTCCAGATCTCTCAACCAATTGGAGACAAATTTCAACAGAATCAGGGACAAGTCAAGAAAAGAATCAGGGACAATCAGGGACACTTTTAAAATATTAGTGCTAATTACTTGAAACATTGACAGAATTAGAGCATATGAATTAATACACATTTTCTGAAGTAAAAGAAGTTTATAACTCTTAATTATTGTCATTATTCATTAAGTGTAATTCACCACCTTTCCTCCAAAAGTCACTAGTTTTAGGAGGGATTAAGAGGGACAGAGCTAAAATTTGAGTCAAAATAAGGGACGTCCCTGAAAATCAGGGACAGTTGAGAGGTGTGGCTATCTCCCTGCTCACTTAACTGGTTTCTTAGTTTCCTCACTAATAGGTCCCAAACAGTGAAATGGCAGGATGATTTCTTCTCTTTTCTTCCTATATCCATTTGAGTTCTACAAGGCTCCATCCCAGAACCACTGCAGTTTAACTTGTCATTGGCCTAAACACAGCAAAGAGGCCGCTATAGTACAATACACCAATGACTCCACTCTGATATGTGCTGCTAGGAGACTTCCCTTGCTCCAAACTCTCACCCTTAAATCCTTCTCCTCCATAGAAGCTTGACTCAACAACTCACAACTGCTACTGTCATCTAGCAAGACCAGTATAAAACTGATATCCCACACCAAACTACTAGATGTTGCTAAAGATAACCAGCTGAAATTTGATCTCCACTTTCAGCAAGCCATAAAGAAGACACCCCAAAAACTAAGCTGCCTGTATAGAGTAAAACACTACTGTACTAGTTCTGCTCAACAAAACATAGCCAGTTCTTCTGTATTTTCCACTGTATTATATGTCTTTTCTACCCTAACTAATCTTTACCTCATCGATCAGCCACATAAGAACAGTGTTACGATAAATTAGCCAGATTTGCAACCAACCAGAAATATAGATCACATCACTGTCTATCTCTAAAACAACTGAAAAGGTTCAAATTAAATAATTCTCCACTGTACTCATCATTAGTTACAACTTTTAAACTAACACAATCCTGAAGAATTCATATCACTTCACTACATCATTCAAACTTATACTACTAAGAGACTCTATGCTCCACTGACACAGCATTACTCTCCATAACTGAGCCTAACAGCAACGCAGGGCACTCCTTATAGTTCCACTGCTTTGCTCATAGCTGGAATACCATCCCACCCACATAAGAACATTATGAACCCTGAAAGACTTTAAATGAGAGCTGAAGCGACACCTGATAGATAAATGGCTCTACACCTGCACCATCCCTAGTTAAACTGCTATTAAGACAGCCATATGAATTTGTGCCATAACTCTCTGCTGCACAAAACTTAATGTACTATTATCACAGCTACAACTGCCTCTATCATCTGTTCTCCTTTATCTTCCTTGTGCCTCCTTCCTTTCTTTGGGATACTCTAACTCTTTATCTTATCTTCCAATGTCCTAGATTTTGAATAAGTCCTTATAGTAACAACTCGACAATCTAGGCATAGTAATCATATTGCATTACATTTATTTCCCTGTATTTAAAGAAATATTCACATACAGCTCATGTAACTATTTTTCAATTGAAACTGTTTGTAAATGATGCCAAAGATATCTGAACAATGGAAATGTTGCTGATTAATGAAACTGACTGTAAATGATAACATAATGCAAATGATGTCCATGATGGCTGCATAGTGGAAATTTTATCCCTGGCCCTCTTCTGAAAAAGGACACTGCTCAATCGTACTTCCCCAGTAAAGTATGTCAATAAGTATGAAGCTCTAATATCTGGCATTACTGACTCTGACTGACCTGTACATGTGCGGTGCAAACTGTCATAGACAATAAGTATATGCCGGAAGCATACCTTTCAAGTCCTTTGCTGAAGATGTCTAGACAAACCAAAAATACTGGGTGGAAAAAGGTCAAAACACATGATCATTTTGTCAATATTTCTCAAATTAATTTAAAGGTTAGTGGAACATCAGCTTTTGCATGAACATGCACTTTGATAATATTTTGTTGATATTAATCAAATTACGTTGGACTTTGATCATCTACAATAACAACAAGTTAGTTAATAAACAAAGAAAAACATAAAAAGGCACCACCAATACTATAGTCTTCTAAGGAAGCGCCTGGTCTAAAACAGCCTTTGAAATTGCAGCCAGGATAACTCAAAATATAAGATTTACAGAGATGCAGATCACAGGATGCTGTAAATGAAAAATGACATGCTAACCACCTTCTCACCATATGCACAACCCTCACCTCTACAATGATTCCAGCACCAACAGCACATGATGGTGGGAAGAAAGACAAGAGACAGAGAAAGAAAGAGATGCATTGCCATATTAGAGATCTCAGGTCACTTCAGGTGTCCCCTAACATGATAAAATGTCCTGTGAATTTGCTGACACCCCTCCACTCCAGCTACGCATCTGAACTTCTTTTAGCTCTGCCTCAATCATACTCACAATTAAATCAGCTATATGAGAACACCTACTTCCTTTTCCACAACAGCTTCCTAAACAGATACCACATCTTCCCTTTCACACTATTCATCATATCCACACCAGTACAAATGACTGAACCAAAACATAGCATTTAACCTCATCTATAGGATCATAGGAGGTTACTACGCTATCGACCCGGAAGTCATTTCAAGCCTAGCCATTTCATCCCAATGTAATAACATAGATACGCTAGTGAATATCCAGGATTGTATTTAGCAATTACTGCCCATGTCCAGGAGGGTTGTTGGTGATTTCCTAGGTAAGAATTGACAGTGCCCCATCCACTTGTCCAGGTTCCTTTTGAACAGTGTCATAGAGCTGCTCTGCTTCACATGAATTTGCAGCCTATCCAAAGACATGGCAGTCGCTGGGAGACAAATCCATCCCTCCAGGATGTACTATTCAAGTTGCAGACCATATTTAGGTTCATAGGTTCATAGGTTCATAGGTTCATACTAGGCTATCTGCCCGAGGGCATTTACAAGCCTAGCCCATAGTTTTGTGGCTTACGCCACCCCTTTAGTATGGGGAACTATACCCATTATTTTGCTGTGCCTCTGTTGAGCAGTGACACTGAGGTAATCCCTGGGGTATATCTGCGATCTCCCATCCATTGGTCAAGATTTCTCTTGAACAAGGCCAGCGAGGTGCTCTGCCTCACATATACCGGGATTTTATTCCACAGCATAGGGAGTCTTTGGGTGATGAATCTATCCCTCCAGCACATCCTATTAATAGCCGTGTCGAGGTTTAAGTCTCCTGCCCTTGTGGCTCTGACGGATCTAGATTTTTTGAGGTGAAGCATATTCATCAAATCTGGGTTTGACATGGCCTTGTATGTTAGGCAAAGGTCACCTCTGAGCAAGCGGTGGCGACTGAATAGAGCTGGAGTTCTTTCAGTCGGGCAGCATAGGACAGTTGTTTGAGACCCTTTATCCTCTCGGTGAGGAACTTTCGGAGGCCTCTCCAGCTGCTGCAAGTGTCGGGTCAGATACATTCCGAATGGGGCATTGTACTCAATCATTGGTCTGATGAGTGATGAGTATAGGGAGACTATGACCTCCCTTGATCTAGATGAGAATCCCTTCATGATAAGATGGGCAATGTAGAAGGTCTTCCTAACTACTTTAGCTACATGGGTGTCGAATGACAGACTACTATCAACCTGGGTCCCCAGGTCCCTGATAACTTCTTCTGTACTCAGTGGATTGCCACCTATTTGGTAGCTAGGGTAACCTTGTTTTTCCCGAAGGGTATGACTATGCATTTCTTGGCATTTAACTTTAGGCCATGGCTCTGGCACCAGTTATCCATTTCTGTGAGACCCTTCTGAAGGATATCTGTGTCAGATGTGTTTTCTACTATGGCTCCCAGTTTGCAGTCATCTGCAAACTTTGTCAGCCATAACCCTCCTGTGTTTGCTTGTACTTCGGAAAAGTAGATGCCAAACAAGAGTGGGCCCAGGACTGAGCCCTGTGGTACACCACTTGTGACAGGCTTTGAGTCTGACATGGCGCCAGCAACTCTGACCCTGTGGGTTCTGTCACTCAGCCAGTTTGCAACCCATCTTGTGATGTATGGGTTAACATTTAAGCTGATGAGTTTTCAATGATACCCGAGTGGGGTATTGTATCAAAGGCCTTTGCCAGATCGAGGTAGGCTGTATGGACTGCCTTTCCCTCATCAATGGCTTTGGTGACTGTTTTGAAAAAGTCAACCAAGTTTAGAAGGCATGATCTGCCTTTGACAAAGCCAAACTGGGATGGATCCAAAGTCTGCAAATTCCCTATGTCTTTATTTATGAGGTCCATTATGATCCTCTCCATGGCTTTGCAGATAAGGCTTGTCAAGCTAATGGGCGGTAATTTCCAGGGTCGGTGGAGGCACCGCCTTTGTGAAGTGGGACCACAGTTGCAGTGCGCCACTCCTGGAGTGCGTATCCAGAGGTAAGACTATGATTAAACAGCTGTCCTAGCTGTGGGTTTAATTCCTCGTTGAGTTCGTGGAGCACACAGCCGGGGACACCATCAGGTCCCATGGATGCTGTGTTTTTGCTTTGGAGAGAGCAGTTCTCACTTGGGCGTTGGAGATGTTTGGGGGCTGCAATCGCTTGGTATAGATATCTCTCCTTTTGGGGAGGGGAGTTTGCACTGAACCTGTCAGCCAGTATGTTGGCAATGTCTGTAGGATCAGTAATCTTCACATCATTTTGAACTAGTTCTGAGCATATCTGGGAGTTTCCTCCCAGGTTTCTAACATAGCTAAAGAAGGCCTTATGATTGTCTTTTGAGTCTTTAGCTATTTTTCTCTCAAAATTTGCTTTGGATGATTTTATGAGAGCTCTTAGTTTTTTACTTATAGTGATCAAGGGTGTCTTACCTTTTAAGGATTTTGCTCTATCTTGTAGTAGCTTCCTCCTTTTGTTGTAGAGTTTGTTTATGGCTGGTGTCCACCAGAGTGGACGCTTGCCTTTGGTACAAAGAGTCTTTGTTTTGCTTGGGATTGCCTTATCCATGCAGTCCTGCAGGTGCTGGTAGAAGGCATTTGTAAGTGATTCAGCGGCTTGAGTACTGTTTTCCGTCGGCTCGGGGGCCTTAAAGGAGACCACACTAGTCTTTAGAAGTGTGAAGTCGGCTTCGAGAAGTTCTTTACTGTGGTCTTTTTATTTCAGGTGGGGGTGGGATGAGGACCTCCAGCGAGATTAGTTTGTGATCTGATCTCACCAGTGAGGGGTATACTTCCGGTGTTGAACATTGTGCTCCCATGTTCGTGATGATGAGATCAACTATGTTTTCTCCTCTTGTGGGGATGGTGACTAGTTGTTCCATGGCATTTGAGTTTATGAATTCCAGGAACTTTTGGGCTAGGGTGTTTGGGCTTGAGTAGTGTTCCCAGTCTATATTAGGGTAATTGAAGTCACCTAGTATGATGGTGTTTGGTGATACATTTATCCCTCTAGTGTTTTCAGGAAGGCCATGTGAGGTTCCTGAGTTTGTGAGGGTGGCCTGTAACATGCTACAATTTGCAGAGCAGTCTTGCCTATGGTTAATTGCACCTGGATGGTCTCCGATGCATCGTGCATTGCCACCAGTCTTGAGGTGTGGGTGTCTTTGATGAATATGGATACCCCTCCTTTCTTGGTATTGTCCGTATTTTGGGGCGGAACGCATGATAAGAGGTAAAACCTGATAGTGCTGGGGTGCTCTCAGGACCCTTGAACCAGGTTTCTGTCACTGCACAGACATCGATGTTCTCCATACTGAGAAGGGCCTCGAGTGCGTGCATTTTGAGATTTAGACTTCTGGCATTGAGCAGCATTACCCTTAGTTTTTCCTTTTTTGTGTTCTAGGGTGGTAGGTTTAGAATTTGAGCCTTGCCTAAAAAAGGCACTATGGGGGTGGCAAGAGCCTTTGCCAATATCCGGAATCCCAGGGGTGACAGGTGCAAGCCGTCCCTTGCGAAGCAGCATGGCTTGTCCAGCATGTCATCCCAGGCAGATAGACATTGGATCCCCTTTGAATGACACCAGAGTTTAAGCCAATTGTTAAAGCTGATCATCTTATCTCTGTATTGTGGCATCATTCTTGGTGAAGGTAGGATACTGCTCAAGGTCAGGGTCATACCTGCCTGGGCTACATAATCAGAGAGCTCCTCAATGTCTCTTTTCATGTAGTCCAAGGAGGTACGTCTCAGGTCGTTTACACCAGCGTGGACAATGACTGAGTCATATTTGTACCTGCTGTTGAGAGACCTGAGTGCTTGCGTTATGTGGCGGATTCTAGCGCCTGACAGGCAGCTTACTGTGACCTTCTCCTTACTCAGTCTGGTGAGCGGGACGTCAGTATGTCTGACTATGGAGTCACCAATGACTAGTGTGTCTGGCATTGTGTTTGGCCTTAAGGGCTGTGACTGTTTGACACTCTGACTGTGAGGTCTATGTGTTGCAGGTGTTGTGTTCTGAGGTGGTGGTTGTTTGGGTGTCTGCTTTGGTGGCCTCTGCTGTTTTGGTAGATTTTTGATCAGAGCCGAGTATGTCTTTGTGTGTTTATGTGTATGATTTGAGGTTGTGATGGTACTATGTGAGACTGGGTCTATAGTGTGTGTGGTAACCTTCTCCTCCTGACTGGTCTTGCCAGTCCTATGTTGAGAGAGCTCAGCCTCCAGTTTGGCCGTATAGTTGCATCTCTCGCATGTATTTGTGTTTTGTGGGAGGAGGAGAGGGTTGTCTGTGTACATGAGGCAATTGTAACATTGCCTCAATATTCCCAGGTTCACCAGCTGAGCAGGAGAGGACACTAGCAACTGATCCCTCGACATGCTAGAAGGACTAGACAAAAAAACTTTAAAAGAGATTTTGGGGGACGTGAGTGACCGAGAAATGGGGGTTTGCCTTTTTGGGATGCTATCTATAAGAGTGCCGTATCAAGGTAATAAGTACTGTAGGAGCAAGTGCTAGGTTTAACAGATAGAGAAAAGTCTACTTGGAGTCAAGTAGAGATGATCTTTTTAGGTATTAGAGAAAGTGCTAGTAACAGGGATGCTTAAAGGTAAGATTGAAAAGAATGCACTCTGCAGTGTGCACTAGAGAAGTTAGATATGAAAGTAGGTAACTTGAGTTTTACCTGTTTAAAAAGTTAAGGTTTAGTGGAGAGTTACTATTTTTAAAACAGCAAGATGGACTGAAAGGGGTGGTTACTTTTGTATTTTGGTACTATGAAATACTGTAGGATGGCCAATAAATTTAAATAATTGAAGGGGTGGGATTTCAAAAGTGATGGTTTTGTGATTACTCACATAAGCCAGTGAAAGTAGAGAGAAATGAGATATATGGTCAGATTAACATAAGAGGCGGGCAACTAGAAAGACAGTGGTATTTACCAAGACAACTTAAATGGGTGGGAGGGAGGAGAAAAATTCTGCCTGACTCAGAACAGAGAGAGCTGTGGTCTCTTTTGAAGTTTTAATATGCTGTTAAACAGAATGCAAGCAAAACACAAGGTAAAGAAAACAAACTACAGTATTCAAAATATAGAAAGGCAATACAGAAATACAAAAAATAACAGCAAACTAACCTTTCCTTCACAGCAAAGTGTAGCAGAGTCTGGATGAGCCTTTCTGGTAAATTTAGGTCCCTGGAACAGGTAGCTCTAGTCTTGGTTGATTTAAAGATGTGCAACAAATTCATTAGGTTTGGGTTGGAGATTGATCTGTAAGCCAGGCATAAGTCTCCCCTAAGAAGTCTATCCTATACTGAGTAAAGTGACAGGGACTTTAGTCGGTCTGTGTAAGGCACATGCTAAAGTCCCTTGGTCTTCTTAGTTAGAAACCTTTGAGGTCTCTCCAGTTGCTGCAGTTGCTTTGTGCGGTACATGCTGAAAGGGGTGTTGTACTCAATTATGGGCCTGATTAGTGATGAGTATAGAGAAGTTATAAACTCCTTTGCTCTAGAGGTGATGCCTTTGCTAATAAACTATGCTATGTAGAAAGCCTTCCTTACTACAGTAGACACACGGTGGTCAAAGTTAAGGTTGCAGTCTACTTGTGAGCTCAGATCTCTTACCATTCATAGGTACATAGGGTATTGCTAATTTGATAGTTAAGGGACATTGTTTTTACCGAAGGGAATGATGATGCATTTCTTTGCATTCAGTTTGAGACCATGACTAACACACAGTCGTTGGTCTGAGTGAGACCCTCCTGAAATATACTGATATCATTTGAGGATGCAATAATTGCACACAGTTTGCAGTCATCCACAGACTTGGTCGGCCACAGGCTCTTAGTTTTGGCCTGAATTTCAGAGAAGTATATACCAAACAGTAGGGTGCCCAGCACTGACCCTTGTGGCAATCCGCTGGTAACAGGTCTGCTGGTTTTTGTGGAGTCACCCACTTTGATAGCGTGTGACTGATTTGTGAGGCAGCTGGCAACCCATCTTACAACAAAGGGGTTTTACATTCAGTCTGCTAAGTTAATCAGTAATGCCTGAGTGTGAGACTGTGTCAAAGGCCTTTGCCAAGTCGAGGTATGCTGTGTGCACATATTTTCCCTCATCAATGACGCTGGTCACATTTTCAAAGAAATCCACCAGGTTTAACAGGCAGGATCTGACCTTGATGAAGCCGAATTGTGTCAGATCCAGGGTTTGGAGGTTGCTTATGTCTTTATTTATGATGTCCATGATAATATGTTCAATGGCTTTACAAATGAGGCTGGTCAGACTTATGGGTTTATAATTCCCTCGGCCTGTTGCTAAACCACCTTTGTGGAGGGGGAATAACTGTTGTTATTCTCTATTCTGCAGGAACAAAGCCTATGGTTAGGGTATGATTGAATAAGGTACTTAATGGTGATGCTAGTTCATTTTTTAGTTTGTTTAGAAGACAGCCTGGGATGGTGTCTGGTCCCATAGAGGCTGTATTTTTTCCTTAGACAAGGCTTTAATGACCTGTTCTTCAGATATGTAGGGTGCGGGGAAAGGTTTGTGATAAGTTTGCAGGGGAAAAGGGAGTGAAATTTTTGCAAAATCTGTCTGCTAGCAGGTTTGCTATCAGTGTGGGATTAGTGTATGTGATACCGTTAGTCACTAGTTTGGCACATGCTTGGGTCCTACCTTTTAGGCTGCATATGTAGCTGTAAAAGGCCTTATGGTTATCCTTGGCTGTGATTGCTAAATTTTTCTCAAAGTTACCCTTAGAGGATTTGATAAGTTGTCTTATTTGGCTGTTGAGGCTGAGGAGGGTGCTTTCCCATTGTTGGGGCATCACCTTAGTTTTCTTAGACAGTAATTTCTTGCGTTTGTTGTAATGTTTATTGATGCTGGATGTCCACCTGTGCAGCTTGTTTTTACTTGGGGCTCTGGCTTTGACTTTTTCTGGAACAGCAGAGTTTATACACATATAAGTGATTGTACAGGGCTTTAGTATAAGCTTTGGTATAGTTACCACTTCCAGCTGGGAGTGGAGCTTGAAAGGCATTTATACCTTCCCCTAGGAGGGTATAGTTTGCTTTGGTGAAGTTTTTTAGTCTGGCTTTGCCCTTTGTGATTTTTGGTGTTAGTGCCAGTTCTAAGGTTACTGATTTGTGGTCAGATTTGACTAATGATAGTCCGACAGTTGCGGTGGTGGATCTGTTTGTCATGTTAGTGAGGACCAGATGTAGTATGTTTGTTCCTCTTTTTGAGGTTTGAACAATTTGTTCCAGCGTATTTGAGTTAACAAAGTTAAGGAAGTTTTGCACTAGTGAGTTAGGGCTAGAGTAGGTTTCTCAGCTGATGGTGGGATAATTGAAATCCTCCATGACCAGAGTGTTTGGCAATATATAGATTGACTCCAGTTTGGTCAAGTAGGCCTCATGTGCATCATGATCCATGTATAGGATCTATAACTAGTTATAGGGATTAGCATAGAATGGGGGTCTTACCCACAGTAATCTGAACTTGGAAAAACTCCATGGTGTTGTCCAATGTAACTAGTCAGGAGGTGAATTTATTTCTAATATAGATAGAAACACCACCTCCTTTGGTTTTCTCACATTCATTTTGCAGTCTGAATGTGTGGAAGGCATTGCAACCTTGCATGGATGGGGTACTCTCTAAGGAATTATAGTTTCGGTGACTGCACTGACATCTACATCTTATAGTGATAGAAGTGCTTCCAAGGTGTACAGTTTTTGGTTTAAGCTCTTAGCATTTAGCAGCATAACCCTTATTTTGTTATGGTTGGCAGTTTTCACATTGGCAATTTTGTTTTTGAGACCTTGCCTAAAAAAACACTATGTGAGGAGGCAAGAGCCTTTGCCAGCAGCCAAAAGCCTAGTGGTACCAGGTGCAAACCGTCTTTGGCAAAGCGGCAAGGTTTGTTGACCATGTCATCCCCGGCTGACAGAAACTGGCTCCCCTTTGAAGGACACCAAAACCTAAGCCAATTATTGAAATGGATCATTTTTGTTTGCACTGTGTCATCATTCTTGGTGAGAGTAATATGCTGCTCAAGGCTGGGAACATAACCTGCCTGGGACACATACTCGGAGAGCTCAATCATGTCTCTCTTCATATAGTCCAGTGAGGTACATCTCAGGTCATTCACTCCAATATGACCTATGACAGAGTCATAATGGCACTTGCTGTTGAGAGACCTGAGTGCATGCATGATGTGATGAATCCTGACACTGGACAGGCAGCTGACTGTGACTTTCTCCTTATCTAACCTGGTAAGTGGGACATCCATGTGTCTCACTATGGAGTCTCCAATGACAAGAAAATTTGTTTTTTGAGGGCTTTACAGGTAAGACACTGGTGTTGCTGTGTGTCTTGGGTGCTGTGGAAACTGTTTTAGTTGTAGCAGTCCTTTGTTTTGGAGGTCTCTGGTGTTTCATTAAGTTTTTTTGTGTGAACCTCTGCATATGTGTATTTTTGTGTTGGGTGCGTACTATGTGTATGAGTAGTGATACAATGTGCATGAGTAGTGGTGGTGAGTTGACAACCTCTTCAGTGTTACTGTTTTGAGAGCAAGAAAGCAGGCATTCAAGATACTTTGGTGTAGATACATCTCTCACACTCTGTACTAGAGTGAGTTATTAGTAGAGGGTTGTCAGTGTACATGAGGCAGTTATCTAAAGGCAACGTTACATTTCTCTGGGGACCAGCAAATAATGTGTTAAGAAATAAAACCAAATTTAAAATGAAACAAAAGAAATTATGAATTTTTCTTCTGCTATGATTCATAAATGTACAAGATAATCATTTCTTCCAGAGACACCAATACCATTTGACTAAAACTTAGGGCTGCATGTACAAACCTCCAAGGACTTTACAGAAACCCAGAAATGACCTAACTCCCTGAAGTGCACTGACCAATCTAATAAGTGCATTCAAAGTCCAGACACAACTTCCACTCCAGGTCTCACACACACACACACACACACACACACACACACACACACACACACACACACACACACACACATACACACACACACACACACACACACACATACACACATGCATTTTTACTCACACTTACATATGTGGTCACATTTATGATGTTTTTAGCTTTGCTCCACAACTTTTTTATTTTTCTGCCAAGTCTTTACACATAAGAGAATCAGAAATAGAAAAAGATATAATGGCATTGTGGGAAAGTCTGCCCCCAAACCATTACTTCCCATACTCTCAGAGGAATGCTATCATGTACTACATTAATCAGCAAGGGTATATCTGTCAGCACTGTGGAAAAATAGCAAACAAAAAGCAGCAATTGCCCACAAAAATGCATATAACTTAAAGAAAAGAACAGTGCCAACAGTACTATTAAATAAAGATATAGCTATAGATATAGATATATATAGATATATTTTCAAACTCTGCAATCTACTGAACAGCTGAAAATAAAACACTTAGTTAATTATTCTGTGAGATCTGCAGTAATGCAAACAAGGCATCAGACTTATGGGGAAAAAATAAGGAACAGAGAAAAACTCTGCATGTCCCCATAAATAGGTCATTAATCCAAGTTAGTCGGTGGGTTCATGATGGGTGGCTGCGGTGATGCAGCGGTTAGCATTGTCACCTCACAGCAAGAGGTTCTCTGGTTCGATTCTCACCTGGGGTGTCTTGTGTGTGAAGTCTGCATGTCCTCCCTGTGGTTTCCTCTGGGTGCTCCGGTTTCCTCACAAAGACATGCTGTAGGTGGATTGGACACTGTAAATTGGCCCTAGGTGTGAGTGTATGTGTGCCTTCTGTGGAAGGTTGGGTGCTGGGCTGGCAACTCGACACTGTAAAATTCCATTGCCAATCATGAGTGCACAGGTGATCTGCTGTGGTGACCCCTAACTGGGAAAAGCTGAAAGAAGAAGTCAGTGGGTTCATGGTCTGTCTGGCTCCCATTTAAAAGTTAATGTTCCCAATTACTTCATTGCTTCTACACCTCTGATATACAAAGAATCTGTAGAAAAGAAGGAGGCAATAATGTGGACATTCCTGCAAAAATCTGGACAGTTGAAAGTTATGAGTTCAACTTTTATTGACAACAGCATATGAACCCCATCAAACGACAGGAATAAAGGCAGGCCCTTTCTGATGAATGACGGACATCCGACAATCTCTTGGTTTCTGCACTGTGACATCTAATACATTAGTGAATGTGCAATAACTGCTCTGTCTGGCTCCCATTTAAAAGTTAATGTTCCCTGCCTTGACATCAATGAAGAATGACTCCGTTGCTTCTACAGCTCTGATGTACAAAGAATCTGTAGAAAAGAAGGATGTACAGGAGGCAGTCCAAATATCTCTCTCAACCTCTCAACATAACAAATTTGGATAAAGCCAGAAAGAATGGGGTGGGGGTGCAAAGGCCAAACTCCTATAAACTTAAAAAGTTGCTAGAATGATAGATGTTTCATTATTATATATTTTCTGAAGGCTATGAAGTCTGAAACTAAAATGACTATCATTATTTTCTGTTATGTAGTGACTTCAATCCTCTATGATTTACCAGAAAACCACAATTTATTATGGAGAGTAGACCAAAAATAAGAGGCAAAAATGTAGACATTCTGCAAAAATCTGGACAGTTAAAAGGTATGAGTCCAACTTTTATTGACAACAGCATATGAACCCCATCAAATAACAGAAATAAAGGCAGGCCCTTTCTGATTAATGACGGACATCTGACATTCTCTTGGTTTCTGCACTGTGACATCTAATATATTAGTGAATGTGCAATAACTGCTCTGAAGGCAACCAGAATGCATGTTGCCCCCAAGACGACTGCTGAGTGTGCTTTTATACAAGGATGCAGAATATATACCAATAAAGCGTGAGTTTTGTGAAATGCTAACTTTGTTCTTATTTTATACATGCAGAAATGTGAAATTTATTGACTAAATTTGTGCATGTGTAAACCATTTCAGCTCATAACAAAGTGCACTTAAAGTTCTGAGCACACTGTGGAGCTGTAGGCATGGAATGGTGATCATATTTCCTGACAGTGCCACTTTCAGAGAAAGTGTTTCCTGATAATTGTGCTGCACGCTCTTACCGAGGAATTACAGGAGTAATGCTACAACAGTGAGTGAGTTAAGCTCTTCCCTTTAGTATTGCTCCAGTTCTCCACAGTTTTTGTCCCTCTCTCTCTCTCTCTTTCATTACCATCTCCACTCCTACTCCTGCTAGCCATCTGCTTAGTGACTCACCAACATTTTGTCCACTCTCTCATTGAACCATGCTGCTCATTTTAGCCTTCTACTTGGCCCTCTGCTGTTTAATATATTCACTAACAATTTACATAAATCCTCTTGGCAAGCTTCCCTCTTATAATACGCTAATGGTTCTACCATAATGTGCATTTCTGACAACATAATACATCTTCAGAGAATTACTAACGCTATTGAAACATGGCTACAGGATAATCACCTGCTACTAAATCCCTAAAAAACTAAATCCAATCTTCAGTTTCCATGAAAAAAAAAAACAAATTTAAAATTTCTTCCTTAAATAATACCATGATTGAAGTTACCCCACATATAAAACCACATGGCATGATAATTGACGATAATCTTAAATTTGATTTACATATCCTCAACAGTATGAAGAAAACCCATCAAAAACTAGGTACCCTACACAGAGTAAAGAAATTCCTTACAGACTCTGCCAAGGCACCTGTAGCTACCACTTACCCTCTCTGCTATATGCAACCCCTATCATGACCAACCTACAAGCCTCACTTGGTTCTAAACTGGAACAGTGCTATGACAAAGTCACCAGATTCACTTGCAACAAACCCTACTGGACCAACCACTGTTCAGTACTAAAAACATTTAACTGGCTTGAGCTTCCTCACCACTTACCTTATACTCAGCTCACCTTATCCCATAAAATCATCCATACCCCATCTGCCTGCTCAGCAACTAGACCCATACTCTAATATCATATTCCAAATCATCTCCTTTGGTCAAATAATAAACAACTACTAACATTCTACAAACCACAAAGAGCTGCTGGAGTCAGTCTCTATTCCAATAGTGTAGACAGAGCTTGGAATAAAATTCCTGTATCAATCAGGTATATCACACATCTTCACACATTACTAATCAACATCCTCTCTGCTTCCTGGCTTTGTCCCTGATCCTCATCTGGGAAGTAGCTCTCTAACACCCTTTATCACCTTTCTTATTTCACCCTTTAAAGAACTAAATCACTTAACCTGCTTATCCCCTTCTAATACCTCACTTTATTACACTTCTTAACACAGCCAGATTCAGTACTAGGTGACCTAGGCAGTTGCCTAGGGATCATTGGCTCGGAGGGGCCCCACTGGCTGAGAAGGGCCTACTGACCAGGGGGCTGCCACACCATTTACTTTTTAAATTAAAAATAAAAAAAATGCACATATCTTCTTTAAGGGTGTTTATCTTTAAGAATGGCCTCTGTGTGCAGTGTTTACATCTCGTAGTGTGTCCACAGGCATCTGCTGTTCCTTGGATCAATGCGTATACCTGCTGTTGCTTGCTTCTGAGTAAAAGGGATTTGGGTGTGTGGGAATTGTGTCCTCAACATAAAACAACGAAAAAAAAAAAAAAAAAAAAAAAAAAAAAACTTCAGTGATTTCTGTGTTCTCACTCATTCAGAGGTTGTTGTGTGATTTAAAAATAAAATGTTCTTTTTTTTCTTCCAGACTCAATATCTTGAATCTGCTCCCATACATGCAGCACATCAGGCAATGAGCACCCTTCAGCACTCATTGCTTCCATAGCAGGTATGGGTTTTATAGGATCAGGTTGCTAGCCTGAGGCCCAACCCTCCTCAGAGGGTGCACCATACACTCACACCTAGGGTCAATTTAGAGTGTCCAATCCATGTACTGTATGTCTTGGAATGCAGAAGGAAATAGGAGCACCCAGAGGAAACCCACACAAATGCAGGGAGGACATGCAGACTCCACATGGAAGGCACCCCAGTGAAGAATCAAACCAGAGAACCTCTTGTTGTGAGGTGACAATACTAACCGCTACACCACTACACAGTCCCCAGACTTAATAAAGGGTGAATAAATTTGTATGCGGTGAAGATAACTATTTTCAGTCATGTCTAAATTGTAGTGGAAGTGCCTGACTATAATTTTATATGAGAGGGATGTGAAAAACTGAATTTATTATTTGAGACTTTCTATTCAGAAATAATCTTGTTATTACTAGTCATGGTAAATCTATCAAATACCAAGCATGCCTTACTCTGGTAAACAAATAGAAGTATTATTGCTAGCATTATTACATGCATATTATTTTATTTAAGAAATATTTTCATGATGTTTTTCTTGTATGTAATGTTAGGACAGTTTATGTCATTGTTTGTCATTTAATTCCCTGCATGAAAGTAGAAATTCAGATTTAAACTTGTACTATAAGCAAAGTTCTTCATTAGCACTCTTCAAGAAAAATCTTGATGAGTGGATGGGAAATAGGAAATACACACCAGGGATCACTTCTGTGTCTCTGCTCGACAGTGGCACAGGAAAATAACTTTCTTGGGTGGCGTAAGCCAGGGAACCTTGTTGTCTAGGCTTACGTAGGCCCTTGGGCTGATAGCCTAGTATCTACTTATAAACCTGTGAACCTACTACATTTGTTTATCCAATACAATACGCACATGTGTTTTACTTATTGACTGGGATGCCACCACTTTACTAAAATGAAAGGGTTAAAAAGTATTGTTTTCAACTGTCACAGTGAACACCACCTACAATTAGGAAAAAGGAATATATCAAAAACAAAGTTTTTAGTGTCTTGAGCAAACTGTTACTCTGGATGCATACAAAGCAGAAGTATTTAAGATGGATAATTTTCAAGAAAGCGGTATAATCAGGGCAAACTCTTATTGAAAATGGTGCTGCTATGGTAAAAGAAAATTATGTTTCAAAGGAAAAGAAGGGTAGTTCATAATAGCCTGAAAAGTTACTTGTGCTAAAATATTTGCAGAAATGTTGACCCATGTTATAGTCTGAAGATTATTTACTGTCTTATCTTTTTTCTCTTTTACCACATTTTTTAAAGAAAATACATCTAGAAAATGACTTGTAAACAGGGATCAATTAAAATGATCCACTACTCATTCCGGGGTATACATATTATCTGTTAAACATGTAAGATAAGCTATTTTTAGCTCTGAATTTGCAACTGAAATATATGGATCTGGGTCTGATACATTGCAATGCAGATCATATGGTTTTATTTTGCACAATGTGATTGTCATACTGTTTATGTGAATGAAACACAACGAAGTTTAAAAACTTCATTAGAGAACATATGTCTGAAATAATAAGGCTAGGCTTGCCTACAAGTGTACTTGATAGACATTTGTAATGAAACCTCATGCTGTGATGCATCTCCAGTAATGTTTGTTGGTATTCAGCATGCAGTGTGTTGCTCTCTAGAGGAACAATTTGGAATACTTTTCTAAGTAAACATGAACGCAACTTGATTTTTAAGCTGGGATCATTACTGCATCCAGTTAATATAGGATATTTTGCAATCTAACCTTTTATATGGCTATTGCCCTGCCAGTAATTCTAAAAAGAAATAACTGAATTACTTTGTTTTTGCCATTTTATTTTTGGCTGAAAATGTAGGCAGTACAGAAGGTGTTCTTTAAGAAATTCGAAAAGCAAAAATCCACAAACAAATGCAACAATAATTGCTGTGATTCACATCCATGTTGTATTGTGAGAAGGATCAGTGAATGGAAGCAAACAAGTGTAAGCCCTATGCATAGATTATCCGATACTGAAATGAAGGACAAATGTCTACACATATCGCACCTGTTTCCTGTGTCACTATCTGTATATGAATGGACTGTGCAAGGCTTGGCTGCATACAGGACAGTGTAAGCATGCAAATAAATCATGCTACCTGTATAGTCATGTGCCTTACCTCATATATCTTGCATTCTGTGACCCTGTACACCTTTTATACTACTCCATTTAATGGAGATGGTTACAGGTGCCTTTTTGTGTTCTCTTACCATACTACTGTGTCAGGCATAAATATCTGGGTAGCTGGTGATGAATGTACCATTCCATGTTTTACATCTTTTCTTGTAGGTCCTTTGCAGTCTCCATGCCTAGGTTATATCAGTATTCAGAATGTTATAGCTATCTAAGTGTGCTGATGTAGCCAATAGAGGGATGCAGATGGCAGCTATAGTGGGCCTGAGCTTGACATAGTAAAAGGACCACTATATTAACCATTTGCACTATAGTTTGAGTGCACACAAGCCTCCTAGTACATGGTGATGACATCATCATAAACTGGCATTTGTATGCATCTACTGTCACATACATATGCACATGGCAGTGCAAGCAATGCATGGAGAGACTCAACAATGTGCCTGTCTATAAAGTGTTACTGGTTTCGTGGCACTGCACCTCACAGCTGCTGATCTGCAGCTGAAGGGGTCTACCCTGCAGGATTTTTTGACTAAAGGACTCTAAATACACACCAGGGTAATGAAATATGCCCATGAATCCACTACCTAAATGATGTGCTAATGAATGTGAGTAAACAGAATATAAGTAGAGCCGCATAGGTAGTCTGTGTTTCTGAGTCTTGCACAATAGGATGGAGTAACACTGTGTTCCTTAATAGAAGGTATTCCCTGCAGTATTACTTTATATAACAAATTGACAAATTTAATTTCAACCATTCCAATAGAGCTTATAAAATCCCCATTATAATGCAAACTTCCTTCCCTAGCAACTGGTCCATTTCTTCCCTACTTATTTTACCCCCCCCCCCACATCTAAATTACATTCAGGCACAGTGTGAATACAATTTAGATGAGGGGGATAAAATAAGCTGGGAATCGCACTGTGATTACATTTCTTTAAAAAAAAAAACAATGTTAGTCTCAGTCTATATTTTCTACTATATTTCAATACATACTTCTACATGGTATAGTACTGTTCACTCCTGCCTGCTACGTATTTTACTACTCTGCTCTAATACCCCAAACATGTCTCCCTCCATCCAGTTATCTTCACTGCAATATGTGTAACATGTGGGCAGTTATTAACATATAGTGTGCCAGTAGTGTAAGCTGACTATGGCATAGGATGGTAAAGTCATGTATCCATTTTTTACATACCGACAAATGTGCCCAAACATGAACATGGGAAATCAAGAGTTTATATCATGTGCACATATGCTAGACTGTGTATAAAGTGCACTGAGAGGATGACATTCCTACAATATCTGTATGCATTCTACCAATGCCCTGCAGTGTCAGGAGAGAAGATGTCTATGTATAGTTACAATCTTTTCCGTCGATAGTGCAGACACACACTGCCTACCTCATCCTGATGCTTGGGTACTGATGACTGCAGGGTGTACAACAGCCCTGTGACCCAGAAAACACTAATTCTGACATCTGGACATGGTACATCTGTTGTATGTAAGGAACCATTACCTCACCTCTTAGCTAACATTACATATATATGCTGGGTGTGACAATGTTCTTTTGGATGTTGCTCACACTGTCCAGTATAGTTGATCTTTTTTATCTAAGTATACAGTTGGTTGTCCATTTTGCATATGGTTCATTTCTTTAAGATAGTTACTTGCTTGGACCATTGGAAGTTTGAGACTTGATATTGCGACTCCTGAAACTTCAATATTTTAATGGCAAATTGGAAAAAGGACAAAACAGTAAATTCCAAAGCTTGGCATTGCATATGAAAAAGATGTTTGCAGGAGACAAGCTCTAGTGAACCACTCAATATAGGCGTAGTTCTCCTATACTCCAGCTACTTATATATATCAACTCTGAAGCTAGTGTACCTTAATGAAAAGGCGATTCTCTGAGATACAGTAGTATTGAACTGAGTAAATATGTCCTTAAATGTTCAATATTCTGAGGGGAACACTCACCCCTATTGCACTTTCAGTATAAACCCAGTTACCTAATGGCTTACTCTTAAGCCTTGGACTTCTGCTGTTACACCCTTCTTTGTATACCATGGTACATTTGTGAACAGTCATCATTTTCAATTATTTAACAGTAGGCAAGTTGAGGCTGGGGCATAGCTGTAGTCAGTTTTGCTATGACAGGATGCAATTTTTTTTTTTCAGGTAGACACAAGATGTGGCTATATAGTGGTGTTTAGGACCATTGCAATCACTTTTGCACTGGGGCATTGTATTCCCTGTACTAGGTTGAATTTTACCATTGTGGATTGTGCACAATGGATCCTGTACAATGCATAGTTTGGTAAAGTAGGAATTGTGAATGCCCACCACAGGTATCAAATGCTTTTGAATCTAGTCCTGCTTTTTATTTTTGCACATACACTGAAGATTGTTAGGATATTTTTCAAACATGTCATCAAGTGCTTAATTAACAGCACTATAATAAACTTTAACTTGAGCAAGATAATGTCAAAAACTGTTTTTTTTCATTGTTATCACTATATGATTTATTAGAACTATTTGATGTTTGCATGGTTTACTTAGCAATTATTTAAATTTTTTAAGAATATTTTGGAAATCAAATCAGACTTTTCGCAGATGTTAAAAAAGAAAAACAAAATTGTTTTGCTTTATGAACCATGATCAGGTCTGATGAACATAGAAGAGGGGGGGTTGATATAATGGTTAAGGTGCTTACCTAACAGACACAAGGTAAAGAGTAGATTCTAACCATTGAGGAAAATTGGCTAGGCTGAAAATGGCCCACATGGGCAGCTAGTGTAGTACTTATCTATGAACCAATATTTGACAATAAACACAATTTACATTTGCTTACAAATGAGTTGATGCCATTTATTTGCACAAGGTAGCTCACATACACACAGACACTCCTTCATTTATCATTTAGATAAACCAGTAAAATAACTTAATTTGATTTGAGTGGCATGACCTATCTGCTATGAAAACATGCTGCCTTGTCTGCTGTTTTCTTTTATGCTGTAAATTCTTACAATGGTATTCATAATCATTAAGTGGCTGCATTATGGCTATTCATGTTGTCTACTAATGAGAACAGCTAATCCAAGATTCACGCAGGTCACTTACACTAATGCATGATGGCAACAAATACGCATAAGCAAATGTAGTCAGAATGAAATGTAAATGAGAAATGATGTAATCCATCATATGCTAATGAAGCATAGTCTTGCCTATTTACAATTCATAGGTTCATATGTTCATAGGTATGTACTAGGCTATCTGCCCGAGGGCATTTATAAGCCTAGCCAGAGTGTGTCAGCTTTCACCGCCCCATTGATTAATTAACTGAGCCTCTGTCAAGAAGAGCCAATGAAGTGATCCTAGGGGTGTATTTTCTGTTACCCATTCACTTGTCAAGGTTTCTCTTGAAGAGTGTTAGTGAGGGGCTCTGCCTAATGTAGTTAGGAATTTTTTTCCAAAGCATGGGGAGTCTCTGTGACAGGACTCTATCCCTCCATCATGTTCTATTTATTGTTGTGGCGAGGTTTAGCTCACTAGAGCAAGTTGCTCACAGTGACTTGGATTTCTTTAGGTTTAGCATGTCCATCAATTCTGAGTTAGACATGGCTTTTGTAAGTCAGGCAGAGATCACCTCTGAGTAAGCGATATGCCACTGAGTACAGCTGGAGTTTTTCCAGTTGGGCTGCATAGGACATATGTTTGAGGCCAGTAATCCTCTTGGTGAGGTACTTTTGTGGTCTTTCCAGCTGTTGGAAGTGTCTTGTGAGGTACATCCCAAATGGGGCATTGTACTCTATGATGGGTCTGATGAGTGATGAGTAGAGGGGCACTATAACCTCTTTATTTCTAGATGCGAACCCTTTATTTATTACATGGGCTACATAGAAGGATTTCCTAACTACTTTGGCAATATGATTGTTAAAGGAGAGATTACTATCTACCTGGGTCCCCAGATCTCTTATTACCTCTTCTGTATTAAGGGGGCTGCCACCTATGTGGTAATTCATGGGTGTTTTGTTGTTCCCAAATGGGATAACTATGCATTTTTTGGCATTTAGCTTGAGACCATGACTTTGACACTAGGTGTCTGTCTGAGTAAGGCCCTTTTGGAGAATGTCCGTGTCAGCCAGAGAGTCAATTATGGCTCCCAGTTTGCAGTCATCAGCAAACTTGGTTAGCCATAGTCCTCCTGTGTTTGCCTGTACTTCTGAGAAGTATATGCCGAACAGTAGGGGTCCCAGGACAGAGTCTTGTGGGACACCACTTGTGACTGGTTTAGAGTCGGACCTGGAGTCCACTATTCATACCGTGTGAGTTCTGACTGTAAGCCAGTTGGCAACCCATCTCATGATGTAGGGGTTTATGTTCAGGCTGGTGAGTTTTTCTATAATTCCTGAGTGGGGAATGGTGTCAAAAGTCTTGGCAAGGTCAAAGTAGGCTGTGTGAACTACCTTCCCCTCATCTATGGCCTTGGTGGCTGTCTCGAAGAAGTCAACCAGGTTTAGTAGGCATGCTCTGACCTTAGCAAAGCCAAACTGGGTTGGGTTAAGTGTTTGGAGGTTCCCAATGTCTTTGTTAATGAGTTCCATGATGATGCACTCCATAGCCTTGCAGACCAGGCTAGTCAGGCTTATGGGGCGATAGTTACCAGGGTCAGTTGTGGCCCCTCCTTTGTGGAATGGAATAACCGTTGTTGTGCACCATTCTACGGGCATGTAGCCTGTGGAGAGGCTGAGGTTGAACAGTGTGTTTAGGTGGGGGGTTAGTTTGTTCTGTAGTTCATGCAAGATGCAACCTGGGACACCATCTGGCCCCATTGACGCTGTGCTTTTGGCTTTTGAAAGGGCATTTTTCACCTATGCATCTTTGATTTCTGGGACACTACACTTTTCTGGTATTGTTGTGGCCCCTTTTGAGGGTGAGGGGGGTAAAGTTTGCACTGAATTTATCTGCCAGGATGTTGGCAATATCAGTGGGTTCAGTGTATTTTGTGCTATTTTGCACTAGCTCAGAGCATATCTGCGAGTTGCCAGTTAGATTCTTGACATAGCTAAAGAAGGCTTTGTGGTTATCTTTCGAATCCTTCGCTATTTTTCTTTCAAAATTAGCTTTGGAGGATTTTATGAGGGACCTTAGTTTCTTACTGATACTGATCAGGGATGTCTTTCCTTCTTGGGATTTGCTTTTTTTCTGAACTAGTTTCCTCCTTCTATTGTATAGCCTGTTTATGGCAGGGGTCCACCAGACTGGTTTCTTTCTCTTAGGGGAGTTTTGCTAGGGATGGCACGATCCATGCATCCTTGTAGGTGCTCATAGAGTGCATTTGTAAAGGTTCCTGCATCTTGGACACTGTTATCCTTTAGCGTGGGGGCTGTGAAACTTACCATCTTTGTCTTAAGTAAGGTGACGTTTGTTATAGAAAAGCTTTTCACTGTGGTTTCCTTGGTTGGAGGTGGTGGTGTGATGTGGACATCTAGAGTGATTAGTTTATGATCTAATCTAATCAGTGACTGGTTGACCTCTGGTGTGGAACACCTGTCGCCCATGTTGGTGATGACCAGGTCCAATATGTTTTCACTGCTGGTAGGGGAGTTTACCAGCTCATCCAGGGCATTCACAGTGAAAGTTTCCTGCTTGTCTGCACCATCTACAGATACATTATCTAAAGGGGTTTCTTGACAATACTATCTACTTTGCAATCTTGAAAATGGTGTCCCTTGCTTCTCTGCTAGCCTGTGAGCTGCTTGTCTTGGCTGAGCCAAAACCACTGGCTCCCAGAAGAGCTCAACAACCAAGACGGCAGAGATATAGGCAGAGAATTACTCACTATAATTTTGATAATCAGTAGATACTTGATAGGTTTAGAGTGGATAAGGATATTATGAGTCATAGTAAGTATGTGTGACCCCTATAGGGGCACTGAAAGAACGTGTAGACTTCCTATCCCTATGGATATTAAGGTATGTATAGTCTACACTATACTTGCCACAGAGTTCTAGAAAAAGACTGGGGACACATTAGGTATCTCACAGATGTCTGGCTTGAGGATACTGCAGCAGTTCTTGGATGCACTCTTGGCATGTGTGGATCAGTACATCTATTTCCTGGTGTCACCTCTGGACTAGACTGCTCATAATGTTTTACAGGGTGGCATATTTCTCAGAGGTACTTGATGCAATAGATTGTACCCATGTTGCAATAAGGGCACTTTCTGGTCCCTGGTGTGAACAGTACAGAAATGAGGAGGGCTACCATTCCATCAATTGCCATGGAGTATGTGATACATGGGGTGCAGCACCAATGTCTCTGACCAGCAGTAGTGGATGGTGACTACAAATCAAAGAGGGGCTTCAGGAGACAACTGAATGGATGGGGCCAACAGGAAGGGGTGTGGTCAACTAGAAAGGGGTGAAGCTATGTTCAAAACCACAAAAACTAGGACTTTAATTAAATACACTGCTCTGGGTGACAAACTGTCATTATGAGAGTCCAATGAAGACAAAATGAAGTGGAGAAGAAAAAAAATATTTCAATGCATTGGCTACATGACAGCTTACTTAATATCAAGATGGAAACAAAAAGGTTGTGAGGAATGAAAAAATAAATTACTTTTTAAATACATTACTGGAATGCCAGTCAAAATCAAGTATAAAAAAATAAGCAGCGCTCAACTCAAACCACTTCTCCTTGCACTGCAGTTCTAATTATAATTTATATTCAGCTTTATAAAAGTACCAAGTAACATGCTGAAAGTAGCAATCTCTGTGATACCCCCACTTGTAAAAATGTTTCTTATCCAAAAAAGAACTGCAGCCTGACAAAATCGATTTACTTGTTTCATGGGGAAAACATGATCAAAGTAAAAACTGAACAGCAAACAAGAAACAAGCTCAAGATACATTGCTTAAAGGATTACTGCACAGGTTATAGACCACACATGATAGATTGGCATTCTGTTTAGTTTATGGGTAAAGCCTGCAAAGATGACTGCAAGTTTCTGAAAATACTGTAATCCTATCCTTTATTACAAATACTGTCATATGCATTTCAATACCTAAGGCTTATATGTTATCTAGTTATGTAAATATTCTCTGCATGGCAACAACAAAAAGGCTTTCGATGTTGATTCTTTAACAGTATGCTTATTAAAGCTTACTTGCATCTTACAATCTCAGACAAGCTTATCTGATGGTCATTAAAGCATTGCTACTTAAATACTGAGCAGCATGCACTGCAACAACATGCATTTTCTGAATAATAAGAAGCATAAAAGCAACAGTATAAAAATATGACAGAAAACCAGAACATTCTGCAAAATCAACGACAGATAAAAAGCCACTGTAGTACTTGTGTCTACCTTGGATGGGGGAATATTTTGCCCACTTACACTACATAACTGCTCATTGCCTTGCGTGGATACATCCAGAGTCACTATATGGGAGAGTGGGGTACAACAAGTATGTCACCATTTGAAATGTCTCTGGCTGATGGTGATGGCCCTGACATATATGTCATACCTCTTAACCTCAGAGCAAGAAATCTGGAAAAAGACATAAATAGATGTGGAACAAAGGCCCAAAAATAAGGACAAATTTTAAATATTGCTCTTATAAGCTTAGAAAGATAATAAAATAGTAGGTCTTGCATTAATATGAATTTTCTGAAGGGTATAAAATCTGAAACTCAAATGTCTGTCATTATTTTCTATCTTCAATCTTTAATAATTTGCCACTAATTTACCAGAAAAGCACAATGTTATGAAAAAGGGACCAAAAATGTCATGCAAAAATATAAAATAGCTGCACAATACAGCTGGGAACCTGTCAAAGAAGGGATACTTTTTTAACATTAGTACTGTTAAGTTGAGCAGCTGACAAAATAAGAGAATTTACATGCATTTCTGAAATAAAAGTAATCGCTTACTCTGATCATTACAATTATTTATTAATTGTAAACCCTCCACATTTCTTCCAAAATTGCCATTTTGTGGAGAGATTATTAGGGAAGAGCAACATTTTGAGCCAAAATCGGGGACAGTTGAAAGGTTTGATTATATCTAATTCTATAAAGCAATTTATTTGCACGTACCTCTCAACCTCTTAATGCAGGAAATCTGGACAAGGCCAAATATATTGGGGAACAAACAGTACTAAAAATTGCTCTTGTATAAACTTAGACAGTTGATAAAATAATAGGTCTTGCTTTAGCATGCATTTTTCTGAAGGGTATGAAGTCTGAAACTCAATGTTTGTCATTATTTAGTGACTTCATTCCTAAATGATTTGCCAGAAAACCACAAATTTTATGAGGAACAAACCAAAAATAAGAAGCAAAAGTCTATTCATTCTGCACAAATCTGAACAGTTGAGAGGTATAGTTCAGCCGGGAGAATTGTGCAACAGAAATCCTACACGACAGACTTAGCTCCCTAGGTGTGGACAATAAGTACCCCCCCCCAAAAAAAAACAAAGATCTAAAAGAAGTGATTGCTTAAATATGGCTTCATCACCTTCAGTAGCATTCAGACTCAATCAGTGAAAATATTCAGTAACAAAAAAAGTTTGTGCTTGTAGACAGTTGATTTAACTGGTTCCTAATCAAACACATCCACCCAAGAACTGGGGAGGGGGCATACCTGGGCTGATCAGATAATCAATATACACCTTCCTGATAGTACTAAATTACATTCCTTGTATAATACAGTACAGTAAACAATGAAACAAAATGCATGCACCGATAGTGACAAAACTGCCTAATTCAGAACATAGGTTCATAGGTTCATAGGTTCATAGATTAGTACTAAGCTAACTGCCCTTGCGAGCCATTTTAAGCCTAGCCAATTATCCCTTGTGAGACTCTAACCCTGCACCTTGTGCTTGCAAGGCAAACACCTTAACCATTAGGCCAACCACCCAACATTTCCATCATAAAAGTCTTCTCAGACTTCTACAATCCACCAGTATCAGTAAATATGCACAATCTCTGCAGACGTAAATGTCATCCAAATAATTCCACATTAAAGAGATCTGTAACTAATGAAGAGGTTGCTGCTAGCAAACAACTTTATATTTCATTGTTTCATCTACAAATAAAGTGCTTGTTGCCCTTGAGGAATAAATTGCCTATGTTACATTAAAAAAATGATAAGCTAGTAATATTGCAAAATGGAATGGATGGCAAACTTATAGCAGGTTCATAGTTACTAGGTATCTCCACCAAAGAGGCCATTGTCAAGAGTGCAGCATCCATCCCTTTAAAAGTGCAACACAGTAGTGTAATGCATCTACATACTGTGGGAATAGAGCCCACAACCTTCTGCATCAAGAGCAAGCATTCAACCTTTTATGCTATTAACAATGCGAGCAGACTCAGCATAAGCAGCACTAAACTTCTCTTCCCCTGAAGCATTCAGCTCCTTGTAAAATTCACTTGACACTTAACTGTGTCTCTCAACTTTGCAGCACAAGAAATCTGGAAAAAGCCAAAATTTATTGAGGGTGGACAAAAGCCCAAAAACCAGGGACACATTTAAACATTGCTTGTATAATCTTGGAAAGTTGCTAGAATAAAATGTTGTGTTACCACCATACGTTTCACTGCCAAGTCTTGAATGCAGGATCTTGTGCACAACATTCAGAACAACATACAATTAGGCCAAATCAGCTATTTCATAAAAGGCAGGAAGACTGAAACTTAAATGGCTATAATTTAGTGAAATCAGTTCTAAACCTCTAAGTACAAAACACCTGAACCAAGCCAATAATGGGGAAATACAGTCCCCCAAACATATTCAGTGAATTCAGTTCTTACCATAGCTCTCAACCTCTTAGCACAAAAAACCTGGACAAAGCCAATAATTGGGGAATACAGCCCCAAAAATAGGGACACATTTCAAATATTGATCTTATAAACTTAGAAAATTGCTAGAATAAAAGGTTGTGTGTTACCATGTATTTTCTGAAGAATATGAAGTCTGAAATTCAAATGCCTGTCATTATTTAGTGAATTCAATCCTTCACTGATTACAAAAGTCTAGGAAACCACAGATTTTATGAGGAACAGAACAGAACAATTATATGAAGCAAAAATCTGGACAGTTTTCACAAGTGGTGGTAGGTAGGGAATTCAGGCTCTTGCTACCTGTACCTAAGGTACAGGGTTTAAGCCTGAGTAGCTCTAACCACCAGATATATTTAACTGGGGCATTTTATACACACACACACGTACCTGTATATTCCCTTGGAGCTTTGTTCCTGGAGATATCCCTTTGCTTGTAATAAATACAAATTCCCTTACCTTGCAGAGAGAGCCAGTCAGTAGCTATCCACGTCGTACGTGACTACACATGTGACAGTCCAATCTCCTTCCAACCTATGCAGTTACAAACCGCATAGACTTCTGGGCATCTGTACAGTGATGCCTTCTCTTTGTAATCTGGGCTGGTCTAACAGCAGTCTGGATTTACAGAAAACCGGAATTCGCAGAGTTTGCATATGCAGTTCGAGTTCCGGGACTTCGCAGCTAATTATTTTTTAAATTCTTTTTCTTTCATTTTACAGCTTGGGGGGTGTTATAGTCCTGCAGTCCAATAGCAGAAGCTGCTCCTGCTGACCAGCATTCTGGCAGTGTACAGAATTCCCATATATGGTACACTAGCTCATGCTACAACCTCTTCCTGCATGGTAGGAGGACCAGTGGTCATTTTGTTGGTAAGTTCTTTTTTCTTTTTTGTATCGTATTGTATTTAAGTAGTTATTCATGCTAAAATGTATTTCTGAATTTTAAAGCAGTTTTAATTTTGTCCCCCCCCCCACTCTCTCTTGCTCTTTATTTTTTTTGTTTTTCCCTTTCAGGGATGGCTCATGACACCAGTGAGAAATCTAAGTGGAGTTGCAGAAGACTCCTGCAACATGTCTCTGTCCCAGACATGTCTTGTCATCAAGAAGGTCTTTGGCCTGCAAAAGAGTCATTTTAGGTGCCTAGATGAGTCTGGAAGTGCCCTTCAGTATGACTCAGCTACCACAAACAGGGCGTTTACTGCATGCTGCATTCTGCACAACATCAGTCTGATGGTAACGTGACCCTTGCTGTCACTGCAGCTCCCAAGTCCAGTACTACTATGACCAGTGATGACCAGCCAGCAGCAGTAGTAAGAGACCCTATGCAGCAGGCTCATGTATGCCATACAGCTGCTCAGGTAAAGAGATAGGGTCTAGTCCAGAACTATGGATCATGACATTCAGGTTAGTGTTTCCTTTCTTGTAAAAAACACATGGAGTATAATTGATACATGCAGTGATATCTGTTGGCTTTGCTGTGTGGCGCATGGCCTACTTTCACTGTTCATTAGACATTCCATCTCATCTTTTAATGTATATTTTTTTTATTTCAGAACAGTTACAGATATTATTGTTTGTAAAAGTCATGCCTGAGACCTCACTGACTCCAGTGATGTCACAAGGCATCATATAAATAATAATCAGATTTTTAACTGTTTTGCACAATGCATTCTAGTGAAGTGGTTTACCTAGTTATGCACACACTAAATGTCCTCAAGTGGTTCAATTAGTAAAAAGTGTTAACTCAGTATATAACATGAGTTAATATCTTGCATTTACACCCAAAAATACCATATTTTTATATTATGAAATATTTTCTCAAAGTATGTGTTGCCTGTTGAGGTATTGCACATCAGATCGTTTTATTTTGTCATACAAAATAATTTGTGGTTTCACAGCCAAAAATATAATTTATGCAGTGGTGACAGTGAATTTTTAGCAATCATGAAAAGGAGTACATCAGCAACTAAGATTTTCATTTTCTTTATCTGCATTTTTGATATATTGTTATATTATAGGACGATCACAATAGCTATTTTATGTATGGAGCAGTTTATGCATTAAGATCATGCATGTTCTTTTAAAGAAAAGCTGCCGTATTTAGGAAAATTACGTTCTGATTGGATGAGCAGGTTTTAAATGTGAATAGGGTGAGGGGGCTTCTAGATTTAATTCGAGATGAGTGGGAAGGTGAATGCGAGTCTCACAAGGAGTCTGTTATGGCATATGTCCTAAACCTCAGGACAAGGCTCATGGAACTCATGGACTTGGCCCAGGAGAACCTAGCAGAGGCCCAACAACAACAAAATGTGTGGTATGACAGGAATGCTCGAGCTAAAGAGTAGGCTGTGGGGCAACAGGTAATGGTTCTCATTCCTGTCAGACACAACAAGCTGGAAGCAGCTTGGGAGAGACCCTACAAGGTGGTAAGAAAGGTAAGGGATGTTAACTGCATGGTGGAACTGCTAGGCAGATGGCAGTGGCACAAATTGTACCATGTTAACATGATGAAACCTTACCATGATAGGGAGGCCCTTGTGCTGAACATTTGCACTGGATTGCAGGAGGAGTCTGAGGGAGATCTGGGGACTGATCTCCTCAGTGAGGCTCGGGCTGACACTTCAGTGGAAGGAGTAGCAATGTCCCAGCAGCTATCTCCTACCCAGGTTCGAGAAATCCGAGCAGTGTTGCAGGAATTTGGGGACATGTTCAATGGGAAACCAGGGTGCACCCACCTAGTGCAGCACCCGGTGGATACAGGACCCTAAAGGCCTATTAGGCAGGCCCCTTATTGGGTGCCTGAGAGAGTCAGAGAGACCCTGGAGGAAGTACAGGAGATGTTGGAACTAGGGGTGATTCAAGAGTCCAACAGTCCCTGGGCCACCCCAGTGATGCTGGTGCCAAAGAAGGATGGCAGCACCAGGTTCTGTGTGGACTACAGGAAATTAAATAGTCACACAGAGTCAGATGCTTGCCCCATGCCTAGGACAGATGAGGCCCTAGAGCAGCTGGGTGGGGCTAAGTATCTTACAACCATTAATCTTACCAAGGGTTACTGGCAGGTGCCCTTGACTCCCAGTGCTAGAGACAAGTCAGCCTTTGTGGCTCCTTTTGGCTTGTATGAGTTCACAAAGATGCCCTTTGGGATGAAGAATGCACTAGCAACTTTCCTGAGGCTGGTAGATCACATCCTAGCAGGAGCAGGAGGGTTCACCCTTGCTTACCTGGATGATATTGCCATCTACAGCCATTCCTGCCCAGAGCACCTTCAGCATGTCAGGGAGGTGCTGGGCAGACTACAGAGGGCATGGTTGACCATTAAGCTGAGCAAATGTCAGTTGGGTATGACGGAGGTCTCCTAACCAAGGACATAGAGTGTGGAGTGGTAAGATAAGGCCAGAACCTGCCAAAGTGTAAGCCATTAAGGCATGGCCTGCACCTGTTACTAAAAGCAGGTGAGGGCATTTTTAGGGAAAGCAGGGTACTACAGAAAGTTTGTCCCCAGTTATAGTACCATAGCTGCTCCCCTCACAGACCCGACAAGGAAGAACTGGCCAGATAAGTTACTGTGGACCCCAACATGTGAGCAGGCATTCCAGAAGCTTAAAGAAGCTTTGGGAGGACCCCCTGTGTTAGCCAGTCCAGATTAGAGCAAAGAATTTGTTGTGCAGGTGGATGCCTCGAACCATGGGGTGGGGGCTGTACTTAGCCAGATTTCTTCAGAGGTGGAAGAGCACCCAGTGGTTTATCTCAGTCATAGGCTCCAACCCAGGGAGGAATGCTATGCAGCTGTAGAAAAGGAATGTCTAGCCATACTGTGGGCATTGCAGAAACTTCAGCCTTATCTGTATGGAAGGAAATTCACTGTTATGACAGATCACAACCCCCTAAAATAGTTAAACAGAGCCAGCCAGCAAAATGCCAAGTTGCTAAGATGGAGCCTAGGGTTGCAAGCATATGATATGTCAGTGCAGCACTGCAGTGGGAGTAGCAATGCCAGTGCAGATGGGCTCTCAAGACAGGGAATGGGGTGAGGTACACTCAGACAGAGCTAACCCTGTCAAGTGGCATTTCACAAGAGTCACTTGAAAAACTAGCTTGAGTTCTCCATGGGGGTGGGGGTGAAGACTGGTAGAGAAGGGTGAAGGCTGCCAGCCTAGCCTGATAGAATTGTGCAGATAATTCTGTCATTTGTAAATATAAATGTAAACTACAGGCTTGTTGTCTTAAATGTAAAGAAATACTGTTACATGTGGAACTGGAAATAAATGTGACAACAGTGCACTCTACTGACCAAAGTAAAGCATGTGGTGACCCTTTGAAGTAGCAGTGGTGCCGGAAAGTCTACATGAAGAAATTATTTCTAGTGTTTTAACCAAGAGTTAAATTACTAGATTTAAACATGCAAATGTATTTTTATTGCCCTGTTCCTGACCAGCTGCAAGATAACAAAAGGGAGATATTAAGAATGTAAATGCAGTTAATGTGTAGCCTGGGAACACCAGGAAAGTGTAAAAAGATGATGTAATGTTTATCAGAACTGCAATAGCAATTTAAACAGAGAGAATCAGAAGGCATTAAGCATTTTTGTCTTCATCATCCAACTTACAGCACTGCCTCTTGCTCACATGTAAGTTATCTTAGAGTTGTGTTTTTTTTGTAGAGATATCTAGAACTAGAACATTTAGACTAAGTGTTTTTCTGTGATGTCAGAGCTGTACTACTGATTTATTTTAAGTATTTCTATGTCATCTCTGAACTCTTGACTAGCACTGACTGTGTAGTAGAAAGTATTGTCTTGTGGTTTTAAGTATTTATTATTAAATATTTTAAAACCTTTTAACTGTGGCTGGTTTGTGTAGAGATAAGTTAAGCTCTAGAGTACATTGCATGTTTATAAGTATCCTGTACCAAGTCACTCTAATAAGCCTTGAGACTGTTTAGTCACATCTACCAATTGGATAATAATATTGCACAGAAATAATTGGAAACCCTTTTAAGGGCCTTTGAGTAGCTGATAAATATTAGCTGGGTGGTGGCAGTAATTACTACTATATAGTCTGGGTAAAAGGGGCACAGCTGCAGAACCTGTGCCAGCCTTCCCCAGGACTGTCTGTGTGGTTGTATAAACTTATCTCAAAGTGTGTGCATCAGCTACTTGGGCAGGGACATGAAGCACTGGCTGGACAGAGAGGGTGCTGGAGATTTTAGCTTGCCCAGTTAGGCTGAGATTTGGCCGTATAGCTGTGCCAGTGGAAGTCTTATTGGGGATCTGGAGAGCAAGGGAGTGACCAGCCCTGGACTGACTGATCTCTGTGTGCTCTTAAGGGGAATTGCACTTTACTGTGTGTATTTGTTATCCTTTCCTCATATATGAAACGCCCTCTCTGGTATTAGTGATGAGGATTGAGGCGCCTTGATTTCTGGGCCAGGGCACGGGTGTCACAGCCTCTTCCCATGAATACCCTGCAGAAAGCAGTGGAGTCAGTGGCTGTCTTCAGTAGCCCCAGCATGCTAAGAGAATGTTCAGATAGCCTCACATATGCTTAACTCCGAATATATTTAGAAAAAAACAAAACAAAATGGAGTCATATGCATGACAGTTTGCACAATCATGAAGTATAATCTCTGGCCATCTAACATCATCTGCACACCTTCTCACCTTAAAACATTCAACGTTTCCTAAAAATTGGTAATCCCACACACATAGGGATATATTTATTTCTGCAAACCCCCCCCCCCAAAAAAAAAAGAACAATGGCTGATTTACTCCATGAATAAATGACAGTCTCTGCCCTTCTAACACTATGTGGCAGACCTTTTCACTTCAAAATAGTCAACATTTAATAAAAGTTGGTAATTACACACATAAGAATATGTCTTTCTGCACCCCCCAAACAAATATTGCTGCTCTGCTGCATGAATTAATGACAATCAGGTGTTATGCTACAAAAAAGGTAACTAAGGCAATGCCTGGCAATTGTTAAGTAATATATAGAAAAATGATGATTGCAGACTGTTTATTTATCCATCAAATAAATGCAATGTGAATGCGTTGTATGTGACAAAGCATTTTTGGTTAAACTAAACTTGCCAATAATAACAGTATCTGGTCTAATGTCCCTGCTGGTTAACTGGGTTTGATTAATGTGATTTCACACCCCGAGGGGGTGGTTATAAACCTGTGAACCACAGCCCTGCTCATACTTTCTTCAATTCTCATTCTGCACTTAGAACAAGGGCAGCACCTGTGAAGGCACAATGATGTGTTCTGGTCAGATAAGGAGACCTTTATAATAGTACACCTTCTTTGGAAGTCATAGCTGGATAAGATTCAAGTGTGCATATGTGATTGTGAGTAGAAAAACATAGATATCTGGCAACAGTTGGGTTTCCACCTGTCAACCCTGACAGGGACCACCCACTCCAGCCAATAGTGCTGTCCCAGGTAAGATGACCTATAGAAGTGAAGGCCCAAACAGTTGACTGGCCAGGTAGCAGTGAGAAGGTCAGAGTTCTATAGTAATTATTATTATTAATATTATTATTATTATTATTACTATTATTATTGTTGTTATTGTTATGTTCTTGGTCATATTAAACATAGGTTTAAAAAGAGGGTTGCATAATTGAAGGTATTTGTTAGAAGAAATATGTGCAACTACAAATATGTATCTGTAATGGCATTATAATAATGTAAAAGAAAACATAGCTGTGCACAAAAATGCATCTGTATACAAATATATGAATGTTTATGTGATATAATTATCTATATACATACAAGTGTAATATATGTCTGAGTAAAATAATCTGCATATATATGTCTGTAAATTACAGCTATGCATCTGCAAGTTTACACTTGAAACTATTCTTTAATATAGAAATGTTATTTGTACAGAAATCATACACACACACACACACATACACACACACACACACACACACACACACACACACACACACACACACACACACACACACACACACACACACACATATATAATTTCATTTAGTATTGCATTACTTAAGGTAGACTTTGTGTGCATGCAGACAGTTTTTGTAAAGAAAGGAATTTGTTTGTACAGGCCAGAAATATATTTATTAGTATAACTGTATAAGACCGTCATTTCTTACACAGCATTAACTGCATGTACAAGATAGCTGAACTCTTAGTCAGGCACCACACCCTAGTCAAAGTACAGGTTGTAGACATGGTGTGGGGGTTGCACTGTCAAGTGAATGACCAGCATATGTTTTAGTAAGAAATGGCCAGTTGTTTACTTTTGTATTACTTCTGTAGACAGTTTTTAAATCACCCCCTTGTATGCTTAGAATTATTAGGCAGAAAACTATCAAAGTACACACTTTTGTACAGCTAATGAAATGAAAACTTCCATGAATTACTATATTGTTCTGTGTATGAACAACTTCTGCCTGAACACAATTCATAGACTGTTACATAAAGACCATAACCTTTTAAAACACACCAGAAGTGTATCAATTTGTTTATAACTTGTGGTAGAGGGAAGATTGGCATGTGATGAGCTTTCAGACAGTAACAAATATTTAAACAAATGCATAGCAAGCAAGTGCTGCAGTGAACAGAATGCCTTACATATAAGTAGTAGTCATATAAGTAATACCAAGGGGAAAATTGTGAAATACGTGTAAACAACAATTGCCTTATGCCTTCTCTTTATAGTTGAGGAAGAAATCATTTGCAATAAGTAATAGCAAGAAAGGAGAACCAAAAAGGTGGTTGAAGAAGCTGATTACCATGAATAAAACAGTAAATAGAATCATGTGTTTAATTGATTTCATTAATATATATATATAAGGAAACAATTTGTAAAGGATGGTAAGTGAAGCATTATAATGCATTCCGTACATTACTGCAACCAAAAGACAGAGATATGTCAGCAAATTGCAGTACTCTCTTTACCTGATTGTATTAACATATATAACAAATTAATGTATAAAGCATAGTAAATAAAGCACTACAGTGCATTCAACACATTACTGCAACCAGATGTAAAAGATGTGTCAATATATAAACTGCAGTATTCTGTCTTTAACTGATTTTATATGATGAAAATATTTATAAAGGGTGTATCAAACAATGAAAAAAACAGCTTGCATCAAACAACGAAAAATGAGACAAGAAAAATATGTTTGAAGTAGTGAAAAGTAAAGCAAGTTATTTACATTCTGTTAAATTAATAGATAAATAATTGTATGAATTTTTGTATGTGGATAAACCTACAATACCAGTCATACAAAGCCTCCCTAAGGTTTATAAAGACCCAGTGTGTCCACCTTTAAGACCAACAGTAGCAGGCCAAAAGTGGTGTACTGAAGCAATATCAATTTTGTAGAAAGGAATTTAAGACCCCTTATTAAAGGTCATAGTCATATCTTACAGGATTCTAGACAGTTTTTACATGATTTTTATGAATTCACACTTGTGATTTACAAGATGGATGAATGGTGTTTTGTCATTTTAGACGTAGAGTCACTTTTTACTGTCATACCTAAGTGTATAGGATTAGAATGGATGAGAAAGTATTTGGATAATCTGAATTGTTTTACCAGGGAAAAGGTTGAAGTGATCTGCTCGAGCTTATATTATATAATAATGTCTTTTTATTTAGAAAAAATTATTATTTGCAAAAAGATGGCATAGCTATGGGCACGTCATGTGCCAATAGCTATGCCAATCTTATTATGTTGGTATGGGAATTAGACCATGTTCTCAATAGTTCATTTGGTGTACATGTTGTTTTCTACAGGAGATTCGTGGATGATTTGTTCTTGATTTGGGATGGGACTAGGGATGAACTAATGAATTTTATTGATTATATCAACACTAGTACAACGTTTTTGAAGTTTGTAGCGAATATTTCAGAGAAGGAAATCAGTTATTTGGATGTTTTGGTTAAGGTTGGACAGGATGGGTGAATTGACACTATGGTATATAGGAAACTTTGCCATAAAAATACTTATCTACACCATAGCAGTATGCATCCACATTACATTTTTAATAATGTTGTGAAGGGACGAGGTTTAAGGGTATCCCATATAAATGCAAGTGACGACACTTTTATGAGAGAAATTGATGACCTGGAGAAGAGATTTATTGCAAGAGGATACAATAAACATAAAGTATATGACTCACTAGTTAATGTGGTTATGAATAGGAGTAAGGAATGCAGACCATATTTTCATATAACTCTCCTATCCTAGCTACCAGACAATTCAGTGATATTAAATGTAGAGTACCAGTGACTTTTTCCAATAGTTCTAAAGGTATTACTGATATTATTAGGAAACACTGGGGTGTTTTGGCCATGAGTACAGAATTGAAGAATATAGCGGGGGATACTCCGAGTTTTGTATATAAGAAGAATATGTCTTTGAAGAAGATGTTGTGTCACCCAGAACAACTTACAGGTTCAACATTTTTTAGATATGATAAGAATGTCTGCAGTTTAGTTACCAAACCATGTAAAAGGTGTAACTATTGTGATTATATAGATTGTTCAGGAGAATTCATACATCCAGATCAAGGGAGGGTTTATAAGTTTAATACTGAGGCCACATGTAATAGCACCCACATAGTGCATTTATCACACTGTATATGTAAGAAATTTTATGTGGGAAAGACAGGCATTTGAGGGATCATATACATGAGCATTTGTGTAGCATCAGGAATGGTAATGGGAAGAATGCATTGGCTAAACATGTTCTGGAAACCTCCCCAGTACAAAGCTTTAAGTTCTTAGCTATAGGTAAAATGGGAGAGAACTTAAGAGGGGTTGATATACGTAATACGACTGAATGCCTGGAGAGTAAATGGATAATTAGACTTAGAGCTGAGATGGGTTACGGCCTCAATGACAAGGTACCAATAAAACCCATGTTAAAGGCACATCCATTCTTTAAATAGTTTTTACCAAGAATGTTTGTATGTGTGTAATTTTTATGATTTTAAGAAGGAAGATGTGTTTTAGGGTTATGTCTCTATAAGAGGCAATTGTTTTCTAAATTGTTTTGTGATGCTTGTAATTACAGCTCATATATATATATATATATATATATATATATATATATATATATATAGTTATGGTTCCGACTTGAAAACATCTAAATTCTAAACCATCGAAATTCATATGGGTGAGACGTTATCATCAAGTGTTTAGAACATCAATGTTGTCAAGGGAAAGAAAAAGGTAAGTAAAATGGAAAAAGCTAGGGTTTCCGCAGGGCAGCAAGGTGCCCTGCACACTGTGTCTGTGAATGTGCAATCTCTGTGATGGCAATGCAGACAGGGTACGGGATATCTCCTGTTTAGCGCTTCTGCATATAGTGCTAAAACAGAGATTTCCCTTTACCCCACTGTAGTGTGATCTCGGAGTTGGTATATTAAATTTGGGGGGGGGGTGGGGGGGTGCAGACCCCACATGGCTTGGGCAGGGGGCAAAACCCCCCTGCATAAAATAGATTTTAGAGGGTTTTTCTTTTTTTTACATTTCCTTTGAATCTTCGATGGTTTGAAACTCCATGTTCTGGTCTCGATGATCAGAATTTCTATGTTTCAAGCTTTCGATGATTCAAAATGGAACTATATATATATATATATATATATATATATATATATATATATATATGCGTAAGAAGTGTTTTATACATCTGATGAAGCAGTTTTATCACTGTGAAAGTGCTTATGGTTGTTCCACTTAATAAAACAGATTGATTGTATGAAGAGAGCATGGTTTTGCTTCACCTTATTGTTTTTCTCATGGACTGTTGCTGTATTTATAAATGGTGTTTTGAATTCAGTATTGCAAAGAAATTAATACTGGGCACAAATATGATCATTATGTTTATGTAGTAGACTGCAACATGTGAACCACACCAAAATTTGATAGCAATACTCTCTCTTCCCAAATATGCATAAGGACATCTCATACAATAAATCCACAAAAAAGCTCACACCAACTGTGGTGCAGTAAGCAAAATTGTAGCCCACATTCAAACACAATGCAGCAAACAACAGTGATGCAGCAAGCAGAGATAAATCCAACTTTTAACTCCAAGTTTAATCCAAATTCAAAACGTAAGCACTTTCGTCCCTTAGAACATTAATACAGGACTTCATCAGACAAAGTACTTTACATTCAGCTTCCTTTTAAAAGGTAAAACTTGTGACCTCACTTCCTCTCCTCCATCCATCTGCAAAAAAGTTTTTAAAGGACCCCTGTTTTTTTTTTTTTAATGCAAATACAACATAGTAAGAAACTACATGCATAAAACCACATAAATAATGCCATGTTATACAAATACAACACAATAAAAAGCTACATTTATAAAATCACATAAATATTGCTATAGTTTGTCATGTAATCTAAACATAAAAAAACAGTTGTTTTAAAATCCTAAAATGCAAAAAGAATATTTAAGCCATCAAACTATATCCTACTGAATGTGTTGATAAGTAATTTAGGTATTAAATACTGGACATTTAATATTTAGCAATATCAAATCTTATATTTTCAAAGCTTTAAGTTTTAATAAACTGGAAATTGACTGGCTGTCATTCAAGCCTGGCCAATGAATACAGTCTAGTCGGATTTGCAAACTTAATTCTGCTTTCTCCAGTAAATAAGGCCATGCTCCACCTCTAACTGAGGGAGATATTGATTCTAATATAACAAACTTGAATTTATGTTTGTTATGTTGCCCTATATGTTTAGCAAGTGCATTAAGTGGGCATTGGTCCCTGATATTCCTAAGGTGTTCACTTACTCTGTTTTTGAGCTTGCACTCCATTTTTCCAATGTAAAAGCACGAACATAGTTTACAAAGGGCACAATAGACCACTATTTCAGTGGTACAAGAAAATCTGTTCCTGATTTTTATTTTTTTCCGTTGATATGTACTTCATTAACCTCTAAAATATAGGAACAAAATTTACAGGACATTGTGCCTCTTTATGACTTCAAGTAGCGTTTTGATGTTATGTCCTTTCATGAACACACATGTAGGTTTATCACCTAGAATTGCTTTTATATCCCTTTCACATACTAAGAGTTTCCAATTTTTCACTATTATGTCCTTTATAAAGTATGCATCAGTGGAAAACTATTGTGATTATATAGATTGTTCAGGAGAATTCATACATCCAGATCAAGGGAGAGTTTATAAGTTTAATACTGAGGCCACATGTAATAGCACCCACATAGTGCATTTATCACACTGTATATGTAAGACATTTTATGTGGGAAAGACAGGCATTTGAGGGATCATATACATGAGCATTTGTGTAGCATCAGGAATGGTAATGGGAAGAATGCATTGGCTAAACATGTTCTGGAAACCTCCCCAGTACAAAGCTTTAAGTTCTTAGCTATAGGTAAAATGGGAGAGAACTTAAGAGGGGTTGATATAATGTCTGACTGAATGCCTGGAGAGTAAATGGATAATTAGACTTAGAGCTGAGATGGGTTACGGCCTCAATGACAAGGTACCAATAAAACCCATGTTAAAGGCACATCCATTCTTTAAATAGTTTTTATCAAGAATGTTTGTATGTGTGTAATTTTTATGATTTTAAGAAGGAAGATGTGTTTTAGGGTTATGTCTCCATAAGAGGCAATTGTTTTCTAAATTGTTTTGTGATGCTTGTAATTACAGCTCATAATATATATATATATATATATATATATATATATATATATATATATATATATATATAGTTATGGTTCCACTTGAAAACATTTAAATTCTAAACCATCGAAATTCATATGGGTGAAACCATATCATTAAGTGTTTAGAACATCGATGTTGTCAAGGGAAAGAAAAAGGTAAGTAAAATGGAAAAAGCTAGGGTTTCTGCAGGGCAGCAAGGTACCCTGCACACTGTGTCTGTGAATGTGCAATCTCTGTGATGGCAATGCAGACAGGGTACGGGATATCGCCTGTTTAGCGCTTCTGCATATAGCGCTAAAACAGAGATTTCCCTTTACCCCACTGTAGTGCGATCTCGGAGTTGGTATATTAAATTTGGGGGGTGTGGGGGGCGCAGCCCCCACATGGCTTGTGCAGGGGGCAAAACTCCCCTGCATAAAATAGATTTTAGAGGGTTTTTCTTTTTTTTATGTTCCCTTTGAATCTTCGATGGTTTGAAACTCCATGTTCTGGTCTCGATGATCAGAATTTCGATATTTCAAGCTTTCGATGATTCGAAATGGAACTATATAAATATATATATATATATATATATATATATATATATATATATATATATGCGTAAGAAGTGTTTTATACATCTGATGAAGCAGTTTTATCACTGTGAAAGTGCTTATGGTTGTTCCACTTAATAAAACAGAATAATTGTATGAAGAGAGCATGGTTTTGCTTCACCTTATTATTTTTCTCATGGACTGTTGCTGTATTTATAAAGGGTGTTTTGAATTCAGTATTGCAAAGAAATTAATACTGGGCACAAATATGATCATTATGTTTATGTAGTAGACTGCAACATGTGAACCACACCAAAATTTGATAGCAATACTCTCTCTTCCCAAATATGCATAAGGACATCTCATACAATAAATCCACAAAAAAGCTCACACCAACTGTGGTGCAGCAAGCAAAATTGTAGCCCACATTCAAACACAATGCAGCAAACAACAGTGATGCAGCAAGCAGAGATAAATCCAACTTTGAACTCCAAGTTTAATCCAAATTTATAATGTAAGCGCTTTTATCCCTTAAAACATTAATACAGGACTTCATCAGACAAAGTACTTTACATTCAGCTTCCTTTTAAAAGGTAAAACTTGTGACTTCACTTCCTTTCCTCCATCCATCTGCAAAAAAGTTTTTAAAGGACCCCTGTTTTTTTTTAAATGCAAGTACAACATAGTAAGAAACTACATGCATAAAACCACATAAATAATGCCATGTTATACAAATACAAAACAATAAAAAGCTACATTTATAAAATCACATAAATATTGCTATAGTTTGTCATGTAATCTAAACATAAAAAAACAGTTGTTTTAAAATCCTAAAATGCAAAAAGAATATTTAAGCCATCAAACTCTATCCTACTGAATGTGTTGATAAGTAATTTAGGTATTAAATACTGGACATTTAATATTTAGCAATATCATATCTTATATTTTCAAAGCTTTAAGTTTTAATAAACTGGAAATTGACTGGCTGTCATTCAAGCCTGGCCAATGAATACAGTCTAGTCAGATTTGCCAACTTAATTCTGCTTTCTCCAGTAAATAAGGCCATGCTCCACCTCTAACTGAGGGAGATATTGATTCTAATATAACAAACTTGAATTTATGTTTGTTATGTTGCCCTATATGTTTAGGAAGTGCATTAAGTGTGCATTGGTCCCTGATATTCCTAAGGTGTTCACTTATTCTGTTTTTGAGCTTGCACTCCATTTTTCCAATGTAAAAGCACGAACATAGTTCACAAAGGGCACAATAGCCACTATTTCAGTGGTACAAGAAAATCTGTTCCTGATTTTTATTTTTATTCCGTTGACATGTACTTCATTAACCTCTAAAATATAGGAACAATATTTGCAGGACATTGTGCCTCTTTATGACTTCAAGTAGTGTTTTGATGTTATGTCCTTTCCTAAACACACATGTAGGTTTATCACCTAGAATTGCTTTTATATTCCTTTCACATACTAAGAGTTTCCAATTTTTCACTAGTATGTCCTTTATAAAGTATGTATCAGTGGAAAAACTGGTTAGAAAACATGATTTAAACTCATTTCCTTTTTCAATTGGTTCAACGTCCAATTGACTAGAGTTGTAGACTATAGACTCAGATCTAACACAACTACTATTTGTATTAACTTCAAACTTTGTGTCGACATTACATTCAGAATTTAACAAGGGTACAAAGTGTCCACTTGCTCTTTTTTCTACTACTTCATTCATGATGTTTTCCACTAAATCATATGGATAACTTCTTTTCAAAAACATTTCCTTCAAATTACTACATTCCTTTAAAAATCATTCATTTAATGACACCATACAAGCTGCCCTTACAAATTGTCTCTTAAGGATTCCTCGTTTTATGTGGAATGGATGGCAGCTCGTGTAGTGTAAAAAATTGTTAGAATATGTATCTTTATGGTATAGTTCAGCTGTAAATCTATTGTGCTCTAAGTCTTTTTTAAGTAAAATGTCAAGGTAAGCAATTTCCTTATCGTTCACAGAATGCGTGAATTTTAAAAAAGCTGTAGAATTATTTATATAATCTAAGAATGGATCTATTTGTTCTCTTGGGCCATTCCAAAGGATGAATATGTCATCCAGGAAACGGGTATACATGTGGCAATGTTGGAAAAAAATAGACTCAAATAAGAATTTCTTTTCCCACTCCAACATTCATTATGTGTCGACTCATGGGATTTCTTAAAGAAAATCAATGCAATTGAGTTTAATAACTCTTGCATATTCATAACAATTGATGTAAGGACCTTTATTCTGTCATTCCTCACGACTTAGGAATAAATTGGTTCTGTGACTATCTGGTGTCAAAGGGTGTCAGACAAGATAAAATTAATATGCTGTAACAACTTTTAGACATAGTTTTAAGAAACAACTATATTGTATTTGACAATGAGTATTACATCCAGATAGAGGGACTAGCAATGGGTGTGGCATGCGGAGGCATGTACGCAAATGTGGTAATGTTAAAGTGAGGTCACAAGTTTTACCTTTTAAAAGAAAGCTGAATGTAAAGTACTTTGTCTGATGAAGTTCCTGTATTAATGTTTTAAGGGATGAAAGTGCTTACGTTTTGAATTTGGATTAAACTTGGAGTTCAAAGTCAGATTTATCTCTGCTTGTTGCATCACTTTTGTTTGCTGCATTGTGTTTGAATTTGGACTATAATTTTGCTTGCTGCACCACACCTGGTGTGAGTTCTGGATTTACTGGTTTGCTGTCTTTATCTTCACTTCTCATACAATGTAACCCAAAGTATGTATAAGCACTTCTCAGAGTATTTTCTTCACACAGACATATGTACTTCCAAAATCAGTAATCCCGCGTCTGCATAAGCACCGCCCGTCATTCTATTTCAATAAAGATTTATAAAAATAAATCTAAAAAAAATTGAAAGTAATGTAACATGATGTATGGATTTATTCAGTGCATTTCTCTTTGTCTCCTGTTTTTGTTTTAATTATGCATTTCTTTCTTTTTTATTATTTTCTTTCTCTCTCATTTTTGTTCATTTTTTACAGATACAAAATCCTCAGAAGCAGCCCAGGTATGTACCTCCCAAGTTAGGGACCACTCACTGTCCGCCGGTCCAGGGATGTCCTTGCAGGGTCTGGGTGGTGGCACCAGTCTTGCAGACACACTGGCACATGGCATGCTGGTAAGCCTTACTGAATGGAGTCTTTAGGACTTGGTTGAGGATGTGTTGGAGCAGGTCATGGGTAGCTGGATTAAGCCAACTGAAGCCTATTTTCAGTGTGTTCAACACATGCTGTCCCAGTTGGTGCTGACCACCCCACCACTACAGACCCCTAAACCTCAACATCAGGGTCAGCTATGGCACCCCCATCTGTCAGTGGAAATGTTTGAGACTCTGTGGATGGGGGACTATTGCAGCACTCTTCCTCACCCCTTCTTTTCTTCTCCTCTCTCCTACACCCTCATACCTATTTCCCACCCACACTACACTCTTTTATAAAAAAATTGAAAAAATAGGGGAATCTATCCCCCCACCAAAACATGGAGCTCCTCTACTCTCACCAGCTCCAGCACAACATTCTTGATGTGTTCCTTCTATGCTCCCCTTTATAATGTGCCTCACATTTTTTAATCTTTCTCATCTCTCACTTCATATTCTTTAAGGTAACCAAAAGGGTTTCCACATAAGGATACCCCTTTATAAAATATCTTAAGCCCCTTCATTTTAAAAAAAAATATTAATAAAAAATCTGCACAGTCTGCCACTTGCCTTAAGTCTTTCAAATGTGACTGTGCGTAGCAGCTTCCATTGCAATATTAGAATACATACAAAGTAATATAAAGTCTTTTGCTTTCACATTGTACTTTTTGTGCACTTAATACTTAATTTTTAGGTACGTTATTATTTGTCTTAAGTAGTTTTTTTAAATGCTTTCAAATTTCCTTATTTGTTGCTAATAACCTGTGCTTAATCTTATTTGCATATATGTATAGCATTGTTTTTTTGTGGATAACTACCATGTAACTGTAAAGTCTTGGACTATGAATACCAGCATTATTAAATTTGGGCCCCTCCATTTTGGAACTGTAGTTGTATGCCTGTTACAAACTATTTCCACTTTTCTGACAAAGAACCCCATCTGGCCTCTTTCAGTATCTGTATATTATGACATCCTTACATGATTTTTTCAAGGAGTGTTCAACACTGTTGGTATCCTAATTCAGTTTTCTCAAAGTTCTGGTATGAATTTCTCTTCACACGTACTCATTGACTTTTATCTTTCAAAGTTCAGTCAGAACCAGTTCTTGTCAGAATAAAGTAGCATCAGTCCCCTTATCAAATATATCTAGGTTTGGATAATGTGCATTTTTGCTGCCATTTGTTGTTTAATATTCATTGTATGTGTGACAAAAGGAGATACTGCCAGCTCAGCTAGCTGGAAGTTTGTAAATAATTATGTCATTGGTGAATATCAAAATGATTTATACAAGATGCTAGTGTAACAAATGCATTAGAACTGTATGTTATGTGTATGTCAAACTGCTTGTATAGACGCATGTGTTGAAAAGGATATTTGCAGACTGCTGTTTGAAATGTAGCCACAGTGTGCTCTACTGGAAGAAAACAGAAATGTACATGCACTTTTGCAACTGTTTAAATGTGTATATTTTAACAGTAGAAACTGTAATACAGAAGGTTAACTTCAGAAAAATAACTGAAATTAAATTACTTTATGGTTATGCCATAAAATATGGCTTTCAGTTTTCAAAACTGCAAGAGACACAATGTCTGTACTAGGAAACTTTCTGTATTGTCTTTAGGGTGAAGTAATTCCTAGTCTTGAAAGCATGAAGGAATACAATTGTTTTATAACTTCTGGCATCTGCCAGAGATCTGAGGAGAAGCCCTTGTCTGTTTATTTTTACACGTAAATGCTAAATACTGCCAGTTCCATCAATAGTTGTTTGGCCTGGGAACTAGCAGTCAGATGACAAGAAATGATATCATTCTGCAAGTCACCCCAGAAGTAATATTTGAGATATTAATTTGAGAAGTCTCTTAGTGACACAGAACATTCTGTGTTCTGTCTTGGACCTGACAACAACTAGAAGATCCATTTGCCACATCTGCCTTGCTCTATTAGTAAGTTCTTAGATTATAGTAATTCTCTTAGATTCAGTCAGGAATATAGTGAAGCTTAGTTTAGATATTTTTCTTTATTTACTTGAGACTCTGCTGGAATGTTGTTTTTAATATTTCCTGTGATTCTGAACTCTGATGTCACTGTGAATATATATATTTATATATATATATATATATATATATATATATATATATATATATATTTATTTAGTATTGTCTTGTTCTTTTCTTATTTATTACTAAATATATTTAAACCTTTCATTATGGATGATCTGTGTAGAGATATTTAAGTTTTGAGAGTAGATACATATTTATTTCGTGACACTGTGTGGGCCACTCCTAATAGCCTTGCTCTTAGTCAAACTACCATTTTTGTTAATATTAATTTTACACAACAAGTTTGAACACCCTTTGTTAAGGGCCTTAAGGTAGCTGGCAGGAGTGACTGGTGGCAGTAAAAACTTCCTTATAGTATGGGCAGAAGGGGGCATAGCTAGTAAACCTGTGCCAGCCTTTCCCAGGTGTGTGTGTGTGTGTGTGTGTGTGTGTGTGTGTGTGTGTGTGTGTGTGAATGTGTGTGCGTCTGTGTAAATCAAACCTCAAAGTGTGTGTATGTTAGCTACTTGGGATGGGACACGAAGCACTGGAGGGACAGAGAGGGTGCTGGAGGTCTTGGCTTGATCTCAGCTCTGTAGCTGTGCCAGTGGGTAGTCTTACTGCGGATCTGAAGAAACATGAGAAACCAGCCACAGACTGACTGTGGTCTCTGTGTGCTCTTAAGGGAAATTGCACTTGATGCACAGACCTGCATCTGGAAAATACTGTGTGTGCACTTGTCATCTTCCCAGTGTAAGTCTCCCACTGGTGCCAATGATGAGGAGCGAGGGCCCTTGATTACTGGTCTAGTGCAGAGTCATCACAGTATGATTTTCTGACCTAACTTTATTTATCCTGTATGTTGATTCTACTGTTTGTTACTACACTTCATGTGATACTATTATGTAGTTTAGTAATTGAATTATGTATGTTGGAGCTTTTCTCTCTGGGCTGCCACTGAAAACAAAATTCATGCCCAGTTGGGCTTTCTCAGTAAACAAATACCAAATAAGTAAAAAATAAACAAACAGAGTTGCAAATACTAAAAACACATGTTCACCTTTATCTGAGTCTGTTTTTTGTTCTCTGCCCTGCATTCAATCCCTTATATAAATACCAGTTAAATTCAGGAAATCTGTACAAACTGAATTCTTAGAATGAAAATGCATTTGTAAATCAGTTTAAAATACTGGTGTGATGTTTAAAGGCAGTGAGTGATATTAGTAAAAGCAGATATGACAAACACAATAAACAACCCCTTACCAGTTATGTAGGTCTTACTTATTTCTTACTTTACTTCATATACTGACATCTCCTCAATGTACTCTGTTCAATATTCTACACTAAAGAATTAAGTAGTATTTCCAACTTTTCTGTCTCAAACACACACAAGCATACTATATAATCACCTGTGATTAATTACAGGTCTTAATTACTGTATTCAAGCCAACCATCCCTTTCATTTACACTGATTGCCATTCTTTGTGTTAATGTTCAGGTGATGAAAGGTATATTGGCTGTTTGAACATTTAATGGCTTAAACAACTAAAGAGCAACAACTGTCTTGTCTTGGTATAATGTAATTCAAATAATGAGATGTGCAGTTACAGCTTTCCTGGATGAGACTGATGATCTGTGTTTTGGCGAATTCCAGAAACATCTCTCTCTCTATCTCTGTCTCTGTGTTGTTTTTTTATTTTATTTTTTTTTATCAAGACAGAAAATTTACCATTGCTCCAAATGAAGTGTTAATCTATGAGTTTAAAATCAGAACAGCAAAACAATCCCAAAGGCACACCAGTGGCTAATAATCCAGGATTCCAATGTATAAAAGAGACCTTTATTGTAGCAGAACTTCTCAAAACAGTAAGCGCTTTCACGTTGTATAAACGCTTCTTCAGACTTCAACATAATACAATAAATTTCATGCCTTTAAATACTAGAGTCACTGAAAGCTTAACTAATCAATCAATTAAACAGTATTTTAAATTATTAAAGTGCCAGTGCTCACAGAATAGATGAATAACAAAGACATAAAATAAAAACATAAAATACATGTTAAATTATGCATATATATTTTTCTCTATTTTTAAAAACTGCCATGAAAAATTAACATATAAAATACTTATAGTATATTGAAAAACTTAATGCTTAAAAGCCTTGGCTGCTAAAAATGGTTTCAAAGTAATTTTATCATTTAGGCCGTATTTATGTGCCTGCAGTCTAAGGATCCATCTATTCTCAACCTCCTCTGTACGATTCTTGATGTTCCCTAACCTGCTGTTACTTTTAACCAATTCTAAAACCTTGAACTTGAAATGATGTAGAGAGCCTTTCTCCATGACATGTCATGCTAATGCATTGGTCATATCTTCCTTGTTGACTGCATAGACATGTTCTCTTATGCGTTCACGCAATGTGCGGTTTGTTTTGCCTACATAATATTTCTGACAAAGTTGACATTGAGCCAAATAAACTACATTCTTAGATCTACAGTCAGCATAGCACCTAAAAGTGTAAATTCTTCCAGTGTGTGGATGAATGAATGCATTTTCTACTGTTATGAATCTACATTGGTTGCAGGTTCTACAGGGAAAGGTGCCTTCTCTCTGTGATTTGGGGTATTCTATATCTGTTTTTTCATAGCATAAAAGCCTCTTTAGAGACTTCATGTTCTTATAAGCTATGTTTGGTACCTCTTCAACCAATGTCTTAATTCTCTCATCCATAACTAAGATTTTCCAATTGTTCTCTATGATCTTTTTAATCTGACCATTTCTATTGGTAAATGGTATAATGAGTCTATTTTTTGCAATAGGTGGCTTCTTTCTATCTATATTATTGGTCTCTGACTTTTTGTGATAAAATGGTCGACCCCTGTCTAATCTTATTTCATCAGTCATGGCTATGGTGTCATGTACAGCTTCCTTATTATATCCTCTTTGTATAAAATTCCTTTCTAAAGTTTCTTTCTGGTTTGCAAAAGCTAGCTCATCAGTGGTCAGTTTAGATGCCCTTAGTGTTTGATTCATCACTATGTTTGAATAGATATATCTAGGATGCATGCTGTTGCGATGAAGCAAATTATTCCTCCAGCATGTCTTCCTGAACATTTCCGTGTTAATGCCATTTGATCCCTTGGTTAATTGAACATCAAGGAATTGTATTATATCACATGAATGAGTGCTTTGAAACTCTAGGAAATCAGTGGTCCCATTCAAGTAGCAGATAAATTCAACTAAATCTTGTTCTGTCCCTCTCCATATCAAAAAAACGTCGTCCACAAAACGACTATAGTGTATTATGTGCTGATTGAATAATGTATTATTCAGCACATAGGCATCCTCCCAATATGCCAACACTAGGTTGGCATAGGAGTTTGCACATGGGGTTCCCATTGCAACTCCCTTTTTTTGTAAATAGTAGTTGTTTCCATACACCAGGACGTTATTTTCTAATACTATTTCGAGCAAGGACATCCATCTAATTATTTTGCTATTTTCTATGCCATTATTCAGCAAAAATAGTCTCAAGTACTCGATGCCTATACTATTGGGGATCGACGTAAACAAAGATTTCACATGTAAAGTAACAAAAAGGTCGTCATTTTCAATAGGATTCTTATCATTGCACCTTGCAAGGTTCTCTATGAACTGTTGTGTATCTCGTAAAATATATTCAGTATTATTAACTATTGGTTTGAATTGCTTATCTAAAAATATGGACAGTGACTCAGTCAGCCATCCTTTGCTAGAGACAATAGGTCTTAGTGGTGGATCATACAGTTCTTTGTGTATTTTAGGTAGACCCCTAAACGTGGGAACTAAGGGGTTCTCAATAAGGAAATATCTATATAATTCCATGTCAATAACATTAGTAAGAACCAAGTCGTATAACTGTCCATGTACACCCTTAATCAATTTATTCAGTGAACTTGCATTTAAGGGGGTATATGTATCAACCTCTGCGAGCATCAAAGATATTTTTCTATTGTACATTTCCCTGTCCATGATGACTATGGCTCCCCCTTTGTCAGCCTGTCTTATCACTATTTCATTGTTGCGCTGTAAATTAAAAATGGCTTTTTTCTCTTCCGTTGTAGTGTTAAAGAATTCTGATTTCCTGCATTTTTATCATATAGCTCTAGTAGATCATGTTCACAAGCACGTTCAAAAACTTCAAGTAGAGGATGTTGCTGTGGTATAAACATGGATGGTTTCTTGAAAACATTAATATTTTCTGAATTAGTTACATGTGGTGAGTCTTCACCATATAACATTTTCAAGGCTATATTTCTAGTGAACATTTTAATATCTACTATTAGATCAGTTACATCTGTGAATCCGGAAGGGATAAAACTTAATCCTTTGTTCAAAATGGATAATTCATAGTCATTAAGTTCATACCTTGAAATGTTAATGACTAAATTTTGTGTATCGATCTCAGAGCTTTTCTTTGCTTCTCGTAGATCTCTTCTGTTCCCTTTCTTTTTTTGGTAATATTCTGTGGTGACCATGTCCTTTTTTCTACTGGCTTGAAGGGAAGCGGAAAAGAAGGGAACCCTTCAGAAGATATAAAGACTTCACCTTCTCCTTCTCCTTCAATTACATCCACAACGGAACTAACGGCTGGTGACTTCCTTCTAACATCTCGTTTGGAGCCTAAATTGCTGTTTTCCTTATTGGTTGATTGTTGGAGGGCGCCTTCACCATCGAGGTGAACCATCGCTTCAATGGTGACTTGTCGCTTAGTGTTTTCTCCTGGTTTCGTCATCGATGAGGCGCCAATATCCAAATTCTCATTCTCAGAGATGGAAGGTTCGGTGCAAGGGGGAGGATCCAATGGTGTCGTCATCTGTTGAGGGGTGTTACGATGGGAGGTACCTCCATTGACGTTGCGATATGTAGATGAACTGCTATTGCTGACAGCATTATGCGAATGATGGTTGACTTTATCTCTCGGCCACGAGAACACTTGGCCTTTTTGAAAGTCAACATAATCTCTTTCCAACTTTCTTTTTTTATCCTGTATGGATTTCTGGTCAATGGAAGAAAGCATGATTTTAAGGTCATCATATAGCATGTCCCGTTCACGTTCATCAAGTAGATTTAGTAGCTCTGCTTCCAAAACTCGAATTTCATTTAATAAAGTCTCTTGCATCACATTGTAATGTTCGATTAATATTTTAACATAACCAAAACTGGTGTCTAAATTTAACTTCTGCCATTTGGATAGTAAACTGGGGTTAGAGTTCCCAAAGGTAGGCATCTTGAGAACTCTTAGCCCCCTCGGTACAAGTCGGAAGCTCAAACAAGCTTCCATGTGCGATTTCTGCCATTGGATATTCTTCAGTTTATGTAGCTTGTTCTCTAAGCGTCGAGTAGTTAAAATTATGTCCATATCATGTTTGCGATTTGTGTTTGCTGTATCGATAGTGCTTAAATCCTTTGCTGTTAACTTCAATAGTGGATTTACATTCATCTCAACAAGACTGTTGAGACTAAATGCCTTGTCCATTAGTAATACATTTGGATTTAAATTTTTACTTATCTCAACAGCCATGTCCCAGCGAGAGGTAAACAGTCAACAAGTAAAAACGAAACAAACACCTCAGCAGGATAAAGTGCCTTTGTAAAATGAAAAAGCAGAACAGCAAAACAATCCCAAAGGCACACCAGTGGCTAATAATCCAGGATTCCAATGTATAAAAGAGACCTTTATTGTAGCAGAACTTCTCAAAACAGTAAGCGCTTTCACGTTGTATAAACGCTTCTTCAGACTTCAACATAATACAATAAATTTCATGCCTTTAAATACTAGAGTCACTGAAAGCTTAATTAATCAATCAATTAAACAGTATTTTAATTTATTAAAGTGCCAGTGCTCACAGAATAGATGAATAACAAAGACATAAAATAAAAACATAAAATACATGTTAAATTATGCATATATATTTTTCTCTATTTTTAAAACTGCCATGAAAAATTAACATATAAAATACTTATAGTATATTGAAAAACTTAATGCTTAAAAGCCTTGGCTGCTAAAAATGGTTTCAAAGTAATTTTATCATTTAGGCCGTATTTATGTGCCTGCAGTCTGAGGATCCATCTATTCTCAACCTCCTCTGTACGATTCTTGATGTTCCCTAACCTGCTGTTACTTTTAACCAATTCTAAAACCTTGAACTTGAAATGATGTAGAGACCCTTTCTCCATGACATGTCATGCTAATGCATTGGTCATATCTTCCTTGTTGACTGCATAGACATGTTCTCTTATGCGTTCACGCAATGTGCGGTTTGTTTTGCCTACATAATATTTCTGACAAAGTTGACATTGAGCCAAATAAACTACATTCTTAGATCTACAGTCAGCATAGCACCTAAAAGTGTAAATTCTTCCAGTGTGTGGATGAATGAATGCATTTTCTACTGTTATGAATCTACATTGGTTGCGGGTTCTACAGGGAAAGGTGCCTTCTCTCTGTGATTTGGGGTATTCTATATCTGTTTAGAAATCTGTTTTTAATTTAGGCTCCAAACAAGATGTTAGAAGGAAGTCACCAGCCGTTAGTTCCGTTGTGGATGTAATTGAAGGAGAAGGAGAAGGTGAAGTCTTTATATCTTCTGAAGGGTTCCCTTCTTTTCCGCTTCCCTTCAAGCCAGTAGAAAAAAGGACATGGTCACCACAGAATATTACCAAAAAAAGAAAGGGAACAGAAGAGATCTACGAGAAGCAAAGAAAAGCTCTGAGATCGATACACAAAATTTAGTCATTAACATTTCAAGGTATGAACTTAATGACTATGAATTATGCATTTTGAACAAAGGATTAAGTTTTATCCCTTCCGGATTCACAGATGTAACTGATCTAATAGTAGATATTAAAATGTTCACTAGAAATATAGCCTTGAAAATGTTATATGGTGAAGACTCACCACATGTAACTAATTCAGAAAATATTAATGTTTTCAAGAAACCATCCATGTTTATACCACAGCAACATCCTCTACTTGAAGTTTTTGAACGTGCTTGTGAACATGATCTACTAGAGCTATATGATAAGAATGCAGGGAAATCAGAATTCTTTAACACTACAACGGAAGAGAAAAAAGCCATTTTTAATTTACAGCGCAACAATGAAATAGTGATAAGACAGGCTGACAAAGGGGGAGCCATAGTCATCATGGACAGGGAAATGTACAATAGAAAAATATCTTTGATGCTCGCAGAGGTTGATACATATACCCCCTTAAATGCAAGTTCACTGAATAAATTGATTAAGGGTGTACATGGACAGTTATACGACTTGGTTCTTACTAATGTTATTGACATGGAATTATATAGATATTTCCTTATTGAGAACCCCTTAGTTCCCACGTTTAGGGGTCTACCTAAAATACACAAAGAACTGTATGATCCACCACTAAGACCTATTGTCTCTAGCAAAGGATGGCTGACTGATTCACTGTCCATATTTTTAGATAAGCAATTCAAACCAATAGTTAATAATACTGAATATATTTTACGAGATACACAACAGTTCATAGAGAACCTTGCAAGGTGCAATGATAAGAATCCTATTGAAAATGACGACCTTTTTGTTACTTTAGATGTGAAATCTTTGTTTACGTCGATCCCCAATAGTATAGGCATCGAGTACTTGAGACTATTTTTGCTGAATAATGGCATAGAAAATAGCAAAATAATTAGATGGATGTCCTTGCTCGAAATAGTATTAGAAAATAACGTCCTGGTGTATGGAAACAACTACTATTTACAAAAAAAGGGAGTTGCAATGGGAACCCCATGTGCAAACTCCTATGCCAACCTAGTGTTGGCATATTGGGAGGATGCCTATGTGCTGAATAATACATTATTCAATCAGCACATAATACACTATAGTCGTTTTGTGGACGACGTTTTTTTGATATGGAGAGGGACAGAACAAGATTTAGTTGAATTTATCTGCTACTTGAATGGGACCACTGATTTCCTAGAGTTTCAAAGCACTCATTCATGTGATATAATACAATTCCTTGATGTTCAGTTAACCAAGGGATCAAATGGCATTAACACGGAAATGTTCAGGAAGACATGCTGGAGGAATAATTTGCTTCATCGCAACAGCATGCATCCTAGACATATCTATTCAAACATAGTGATGAATCAAACATTAAGGGCATCTAAACTGACCACTGATGAGCTAGCTTTTGCAAACCAGAAAGAAACTTTAGAAAGGAATTTTATACAAAGAGGATATAATAAGGAAGCTGTACATGACACCATAGCCATGACTGATGAAATAAGATTAGACAGGGGTCGACCATTTTATCACAAAAAGTCAGAGACCAACAATATAGATAGAAAGAAGCCACCTATTGCAAAAAATAGACTCATTATACCATTTACCAATAGAAATGGTCAGATTAAAAAGATCATAGAGAACAATTGGAAAATCTTAGTTATGGATGAGAGAATTAAGACATTGGTTGAAGAGGTACCAAACATAGCTTATAAGAACATGAAGTCTCTAAAGAGGCTTTTATGCTATGAAAAAACAGATATAGAATACCCCAAATCACAGAGAGAAGGCACCTTTCCCTGTAGAACCTGCAACCAATGTAGATTCATAACAGTAGAAAATGCATTCATTCATCCACACACTGGAAGAATTTACACTTTTAGGTGCTATGCTGACTGTAGATCTAAGAATGTAGTTTATTTGGCTCAATGTCAACTTTGTCAGAAATATTATGTAGGCAAAACAAACCGCACATTGCGTGAACGCATAAGAGAACATGTCTATGCAGTCAACAAGGAAGATATGACCAATGCATTAGCACGACATGTCATGGAGAAAGGGTCTCTACATCATTTCAAGTTCAAGGTTTTAGAATTGGTTAAAAGTAACAGCAGGTTAGGGAACATCAAGAATCGTACAGAGGAGGTTGAGAATAGATGGATCCTTAGACTGCAGGCACATAAATACGGCCTAAATGATAAAATTACTTTGAAACCATTTTTAGCAGCCAAGGCTTTTAAGCATTAAGTTTTTCAATATACTATAAGTATTTTATATGTTAATTTTTCATGGCAGTTTTTAAAAATAGAGAAAAATATATATGCATAATTTAACATGTATTTTATGTTTTTATTTTATGTCTTTGTTATTCATCTATTCTGTGAGCACTGGCACTTTAATAATTTAAAATACTGTTTAATTGATTGATTAATTAAGCTTTCAGTGACTCTAGTATTTAAAGGCATGAAATTTATTGTATTATGTTGAAGTCTGAAGAAGCGTTTATACAACGTGAAAGCGCTTACTGTTTTGAGAAGTTCTGCTACAATAAAGGTCTCTTTTATACATTGGAATCCTGGATTATTAGCCACTGGTGTGCTTTGGGATTGTTTTGCTGTTCTGCTTTTTCGTTTTACAAAGGCACTTTATCCTGCTGAGGTGTTTGTTTCGTTTTTATGAGTTTTAAAATGTAAAAAGTGACATTCAAATCTTATTCATTAGTAAGAAAAAACAATCATCACCATCATCATCATCCTTCTTGATACATTTCTATTATGTAAGCTACATAGCAATTAATTTGTGTTCGTCTAAAGTTTATGGTTATTTTATCACAATTATTGAATTTTTGTATGTGTTTATTGTGTTATCTCTACTCCCTTTATTGTGGCAGCATTTTCCTGCAGCAATATCACTGCATTATTTGTACACTGCAGATCTGCGGTCATTATTTCTTATAAGCCGCACATGTCCACAGCTGTGCATATCCAAAAGACACACATAAATATCAGATATTGCTCCAGACACACACACACACACACACACACACACACACACACACACACACACACACACACACACGCACTGCACATAGATTCTGTGAGTGAGGAACTTCAGTTTCAGGGGCCAGCTTAATGGTTGTTATGCTTGAATTCTGTTGTCAGTAAACACATTGTTAGCATTAATAGCACAGTACTACATTCTACTTCTCCCTGCCCATGTATGCACTGTGATAGCTAATGAACCTAGGGCAGTATTCACAGTCGAGTTCATAAGAGCTATGCCTTTATATTTGCCAGAGATGGCCTTCATCTGTCTCCCCTGGGCTTCAGGCTTCTGGCAAAGGCTCTTGTCTCCCTCATAGTGCCTTTTTTAGACAAAGTCATGAGGACAAACTTACCAGTGTGAAAAATTCTTCTAAATGAAACTTAAAGGTCATGCTGCTAAACGCTAGAAGTCTTAACATGAAACTGCACTCATTGCAAACATTCCTCATCCCGGAAGATGCTGACATGTGTACAGTCACTGAAACCTGGTTTAAAGCTGTGGAGAGCACCCGAGCCTTACCAGGTTACTTGTCCTACCATATTTTCAGACCCCAAACTGGGGGCTACAAAGCCAAAGGAGGTGGAGTTTGAATATTTATCAAAGACATACACACCTTCAGGCTGGTCAAACAGTATGATGCATGGACGACACTCCAGGTGCAGCTAACTACTGACAAAACACCTATTCAAATCATAGCTAGCTACAGACCCCTAATCATGACTCAAGAGGCCCACTTCACCTATTTGGACTTACTTGAATCCATCAAGATTCAACCCTCACCCTGATCATGGGCAACTTTAACTACCAAACCATAGAGTAGAAGACCTAGTCTAGCTCAAACACGAATGCCCAGAGATTCCTCAGCTTCATCAATGCCAATGCATGGGATTAGCTGGATGACACCCCCACAAGAGGTGAAAATATCCTGGACCTGGTACTAGCCAACATGACTAGCCACTGTGGCACCCTACAGTGTCATCCTCCTTGATAAGATGCGACCCTAAAGCAATCACTTTCGAAGTCACCATCTCCCTTACCCCCCCTTTCCAGGTTCAAACAAAAACATTTTTCCATAGCTAACTACAAACTAAAGAGAGCAGGTATAAGCAGCTTCACAGCCACCATCCCTTCAGTTGAATCCAACGCTAATGCCCAAGCCTACACCAAAAAACTATATGAGCACCTATATAGCTGCATGGACTCAGCAATACCTGGCAGGACCAAATCATCTTCCTCAAGGAAGAGTAAATCTATCTGGTGGACAGCAGCAATAAACAAACTTTATAATAAAAGGAAAAAATTGCTGTCCAGGACCAAGAAGGAGCAGGTGCCAAGTTGGAAGCAATCTCTCCTTTGTCTGAACAAGCAAATAAAGTCACTGGTGAAATCCTGTAAGGCTAACTTCGAGTCCAAATTGGCCACATCCACTAAGGACATTCACAAGGCCTTATTTGCATATGTCTGCAGTCTCAAAGGTAACTCCCAAATCTGCTTTAAATTGGTGGTCAAGAATACCACATACACAAACACTACAGATATAGCCAACCTACTGGCAGACAAGTTCAGTGAAAACTTCATCCCCCCCATCTGTAAACCAGGACATTCCCAGCACATACCCCCCTCCCCTCATCACCAGGGAGCAGGTTATTAATGCCCTCTCAAAGGCAAAAAATACAGCCTCCATGGGACCCAATAACATCCCTTGCTGTGTCCTACATGAACTCAGGCAAGAGCTCTCAGTACCACTAGGCACCCTATTCAACCAAAGCTTCTGCACCGGCTTTGTCCCAGCAGAATGGAGGGCAACCACTGTCATTCCTCTGCACAAAGGTGGAGCGTCCACTGACCCAGGCAATTATAGGCCCATCAGCCTAGCTAGCCTGATCTGCAAGGACATGGAATGCATTATCAAGGACCTTATAAACAAGGACATTGGCAACCTCCAAATACTTCATCCCACACAGTTTGGTTTTGTCAAAGGGAGATCATGCCTGTTAAACTAGGTTGCCTTCTTCAAAAGAGTCACCAAAGCCATGGATGAGGGTAAGACAGTGCACACCACCTACCTTGACCTAACCAAAGCCTTTGACACTATTCCTCATTTGGGCATAATAGATAACCTTTCCCAGCTAGGCATTACCCATATGTTACCAGATGGGTAGCTAACTGGCTCACTGATAGTACCCACTCATTCAAAATAGGGGAAGCCACCTCTAGTAGTAGACTATTAACAAACGGCGTACCCCAAGGATCAGTTTTGGGGCCTTTACTGTTTGGGATATACTTTCTGAAGTACAAGCCCAAACTAGTGGTCTGTGGCTGACCAAATTTGCAGATGACTGCAAGCTGGGCACTGTCATAAATTCCCCTAGTTAAGTGAACATCCTCTAAGAGGGCCTTAACCAAACTAATGACTGAAGCCAGAAGCATGGACTCAAACTGAATGCCAAGAAATGTATCATTATCCCCTTTGGAGAAAATGGTGTTCTCAATAATTGTCACATTAATAACAGTGTACTAAGCATGCAATCAGTCGTGAGGGACTTGGGCACCCAAGTTGATAGCAACCTGACTTTTGACCAGCATGTTGCCATGTACGGAAGGCTTACTACATGACCCACCTCGTAAATAAGGGTATTTCATCCAGGAACAAGGAGGTCATAACATCCCTGTACTCCTCCCTTATCAGACCCATTATCAAATACAATGCCCCCTTCGGCATGTACCCTGCCAAGCACATGCAGCAGTTGGAGAGACCACAGAGGTTCCTTACCAGGAAAATCCAGGGTCTCAAAAACCTATCCTATATAGATAGGCTAAAAGCCCTGTTCCTCTACTCAGTCTCGAACAGACTGCTCAGAGATGACCTGTGTCTGGCATAAAAGGCTGTCTCAGCCTCAGTCTTGATGGAGTTTCTGCATATCCATAAGTCAAACTCCACTCGCCTAACCCACACGCAAGGTGTCAACCTGGTGTGTGACATTAATAGAACTTGTTGACAGGATAGATTTGTGTCTCAATAACTCCCACATCTGTGGAATAGACTTCCTCTCCATGTCAAGCAGAGTACCTCACTAGCCGTCTTTAAGAGGAACCTGGACGACTGGATGGGAAACAGAAAATATACCCCTGGGATCTCACCTGTGTCCCTGCTGGACAGGGAAAACAGGTGCTGACTTTGTGGAAACATGGGTTAAATTCTTGGCTACACTTATAAGGGCCTCAATTGGCTTCTAGGCCAACAGCCTTGTATCATCCTATGTACCTATGAAACTATACAAATACACTAATTTCAGGTTATTCATGCTAAATAATTGTAAAAGCTTTTGGGAAGAAACTGGTGAAGTCTATCCTTAGGTATTTGTGCAGTACTGTGTAAAAACTTAAGTGCTCATATAAATTTGAAGTATTCTGGTATTAATGATGAAAACAGCTATGTGCGTGCATGTTACAAATAGTTAAGGCAAGCAGTGTGCATTGCAGCTGTTTCTATTAAGTTCTGAAAAATATATGATTTTTTATGTTTTCTATGGGGTATCCTTATGTGGACAGCTTGACAGGTTATGAAAAAGAGTGGAAAGGGGAATATAGGAAAGATTGAAAAAGGGGAGACATAACAAGGAGGGAAACACAGAATAAACACATCAAGAGGGTTGTGCTGGAAGAGGTGGAAGAGGAAATGTACTATATTTTTGGTTGGGGATAGATTCACCATGTTTTTAAATTTTTTTATATAAAAGTGTAGTTTGGGTAGGAAGTAGGTTAGAGGATGCAGGACAGAGGATTAGAGAAGCAAGGAGGTGAAGAGGAGTTTGCACAGGAGAATATCCGGGTTACAGGACCTCAAATGTTTCCACTGCCTAATGGTATTGCATTGGAAGGCCCTGATGTTGATGGGGTGGAGGCCTGTGGGGCATGGTGGTCAGTACTGGCCTGGGCAGTGAGTGTTGAACCCACTGAACAGAATCATGTACTGGCCAACAATGTCTCTCCACTACCTGCTCCACCACATCCTCAACCATATCCTGAAGCCCATGGTCTGAGGCTTGCCAGACCCCACCCTGCCGAGATGTTTAAAGGATTAGTGCCACAACCCCAACCCTGCAACAATGTCTCTGAATGGGCAGAGGGTGAAAATTCCCTGACCTGAGAAGAATGTTGTTGGGCTCTTCCTAGGAACTCTGAACCTGTGGAAAAATGAACATAAGTGGGAGAATAAAGAAGAAAGAGAAAGACAAAGTAATGCATAATTAACATAAAAGGCTAGACAGAGGGTAGAGAGACAAACAAGAAATGGGGAGAGTAAAGTAACACATTTGAAATATCATGTTGATACTGCAATTGTGCATCAAAAGCACATTACTGCTTGTATTATTTTTTGTGTGAATTACTTCTGGATTTATACTTACAAAATAAATAAAGCAAGTATTATTCAATATATCTGTTTTGGGGACTGGCTTTGTTTTATTTCAGAATCTTGTTTGCTTACTCATGAGCATCCTCAGTCTGTCTCTTAATGCATCTTTCTTCCTGTGTCTTGTTATATTAAATCTGCTTTTCTGCTGTGCATAAAATACATAGATGATGGTTGCTTACCTGTCATAGATGTGTGTTCAAATCTTTCTTAAATGAGTATATTTATTAATCAGCAAAGCACAGACGTTATTCTTGTACTTGCACTGAATCTGTGTGCATTTGTACTGCTGTATCCCCCTTATATGTTTACATTTACTAACCAGCAAAGCTCAGAATTTCATAAAGAATTCCTAGTGGATCCATCTGTCATCATCATCTTCTTTCAGCTGTTCCAGTTAGGGGTTGCCACAGCGGATCATCTGTTTCCATTTCTTCCTGTCCTCTGCATCATGCTCTTTCACACCAACCGCCTGCATGTCCTCTCTCACCACATCCATAAACCTCATCTTAGGCCTCCCTCTTTTCCACTTACCTGGCAGCCCCATCCTTAGCATCCTTTTCCCAATATACCCAGCATCCCTCCTCAGCACATGTCCAAACCAACGCAATCTCGCCTCTCTTGCTTTGTCTCCAAACTGTCCAACTTGAGCTGACCCTCTAATATACTGATTCCTAATCCTGTCCATCATAGTCACACCCAGTGCAAATCTTAACATCTTTAACTCTGCCACATCCAGCTCTGACTCCTGCCTTTTCATCAGTGCTAGTGTCTCCAACCCATATAACATAGCTGGTCTCACTACTCTCTTGCAGACCTTCCCTTTCACTCTTATTGGTACCCGTCTGTCACAAATCACTCCTGACACTCTTCTCCACCCATTCCACCCTGCCTGTACTCTCTTCTTCACCTCTCTTCCACACTCACCATTACTCTGAACTGTTGATCCCAAGTACTTAAACTCATCCACCTTTACCAACTCTACTCCCTGCATCCTCACCATTCCTCTACCCTCCCTCTCATTTACACACATATATTCTGTTTTAGTCCTGCTGACCTTCATTCCTCTCCTCTCTAAAGCATATCTCCACCTCTTCAGGGTCTCCTCAACCTGGTCCCTACTCTCACTACATATCACAATGTCATCTGCAAACATCATAGTCCACTGAGCCTCCTGTCTAATCTCATCTGTCAACCTGTCCATCACCACTGCAAATAAGAAAGGGCTCAGAGCTGATCCTTGATGTAATCCCACCTCCACTTTAAACGTATCTGTCATTCCCACCGCAGTCCTCACCAATGTCAAACTACCCTTGTACATATCCTGTACCACTCTTACATACTTCTCTGCCACTCCCGACTTCCTCATACAATACCACAACTCCTCTCTAGGCACCCTGTCATATGCTTTCTCTAAGTCCACAAAGACACAATGCAACTCCTTCTGACCTTCTCTGTATTTCTCCAACAACACTCTCAGAGCAAATATTGCATCTGTAGTGCTCTTTCCTGGCATGAAACCATACTGATCACTAATCATCACCTCCCTTCTTAACCTAGCTTCCACTACTCTTTCCCATAACTTCAAGCTGTGACTGATCAATTTTATCCCTCTGTAGTTACTGCACCTCTGCACATCACCCTTATTCTTAAAGATAGGGTTGCCTTCTGTGCAGAGTCTGCATGTCCTCCCTGTGGTCGCGTGGGTTTCCTCCGGGTGATCCGGTTTCCTCCCACATCCCAAAGGCATGCTGTAGGTGGATCGGACACTCTAAATTGGCCTTAGGTGTGAGTGTGTGCATGTGTGTGCCTTCTGTGGAAGGCTGGGCGCCAGGCGGGCAACCCGACACCGTAAAACTTTACTGCCAATCATGAGCTGACAGGTGATCCGCTGTGGCGACCCCTAACTGGGAAAAGCCAAAAGAAGAAGAAGTGTTTTTTTACACCTATTGTCATTAAAATTTAAAAATAAAATGTTAAAATACGTACTGTAGAACTTTGGCCTCACCCTCACCTAGTGTACCTGGATAGGCGATCCCTCTCAGGGATGATTTGTGCTCACTTAAGTCTTGCTAGATGTCAACCTTCTCCCACTCTGTGCCACATAATGATCTTTTGATCTCATTCAGGTATGGCACATAGTGATCTTTTGATCTTGTCCAGATATGACTCTTATAAGAGACCTACCATGACTTTGATGTTCCTGTCAGACCAACTTGAAGCATGGCCTCTTGCCTTCACAGGTGCTGCCATCTGTAGAAGTGCCAGTACCAAAGTGAAAAATATAAGTACAGAGCTGTGGTTCATAGGGTTGGAAGCACACACAGTATAGGTTGTGACATCATCATAACCAAACCCAACTACCATGTCCAGTCTTTAAGTATGGAACTGTCATTATTGGCAAGTTTCATTTTACCAAATTGTTTTGCCACATAGATATTTTTTAAAGGAATTACATTGTTTTTTGCTATGGTTCATGAAAATTATTAAACCATTACTTTTTTTATTTGTTTATATATGTGTTTACTTCTGTGCAGGAATGTTGTGATCTTTATTTGTACAATTGAATTGTAGTCCATGCATTACTTGTCTTTGTTTGCATGCCTGTCTAAACAATTATTGCATACATAATGCTTTTTTTACTTTACTTTATAAATAAATATGTGTGTTAGTGCTGTTTTGCTGTAATAGAAATGACTGACCCCAGGATTTAATAAACTCCATGTAGGCACATTGTGGAGCCTACACAGAATGTTAAGGTGTCCGTGTACACAATTCCCCCTTGGGAGAGTGGTGGAACATGGTTATTGAATCAGTGTAGGGAGTGTAACGCCAACTGTGTCTGCAGATGAGTAAGACATTCCCTGCACTTTTCAGTTGTATTATGTCCATGTATATTGTATTGTTTTAAGTGTTTTTTTCTTTTTTTTTTCAAAAATGGATGTTTGTGGGTCTCAGAGTGCAGCAATTCTAAGCAGCACCAAGAAACCTGCCAGACATCTAAAAATAGAAACAGGATGCAATTATTTATTTATTTAAAGGTCATGTTCAAGCATAGCTGAGTGGGTTTGTGAGGCACAGCACAGTGCTCAGCAGTGATTTTAGGTAGCTGAGAGATATATGTAAAGGTGTAGCTGAATTCCACCTATCCTCCTAACTAAATGGGTTAAAGTACAGCCTCATGAGTAGTTGGTGCAGGGTTTGAATATATGGAAAGGAAAATAAGCATTTATTTTTGAAATACAAATTATACCAATTATATTTAAATTCTGGCCTGCTGAACTCCACTAAGCTCTGCTAAGACCTGCTAAGCTCTGCTAAACACCGCATAAACACAATAATAGCAGAACATGTTTATGCACTGCTTGGATCTGCTTAGCTGGTTTGCACACCGCTAAGCACTGCTAAGCTTATGGGTCTTCAGGTTTTTGCACTGCTCAGCCCAGCCATGCTGGTTTGCATGCTGCTAAGTGATGGATTTCATTTTTAAATGTTGTCCAATGGTATGTAAGGGTGGGAAAACAGGATATATTAAGCCCAATAGGCAGGAATACAGCATAATCCATTGGAGTCCTGTCTCTGAAGGATACTATGGCAGGCGTTGGTGAGGGTTTGGGCTTTTACATGCAGCATTAGTGCATCCTAGTGTCCAAGGTCATTGTTGGATTCCTTGTAAAAACAAAGGAACTCACCAGTGCAACTGGTATCCCCTGCACAGGTGTGCAGTGTCACCAACACAATGACCTGAAGAGAAATAAGGGAGATATGTTGGACACCTGGGTACAAATATTTTGGGCAGGGGATGCCCCACATGTATGTAAGTACTTTCACCTCTGTACCACCAATATCTAATCTGAATGTCTGCTAAACTGGTATGCATAATGGTGTGCTTGTCTCCCAACAGCTGCAGAGGAGAGGACTCATAACCTTGAAGAGTATGCCAGGTGGTTGGCCAGGTTGCACTGTGAGTGTGGTATGTATGGATGTATTATGCTAACTGTATTGAAATAAGCAAGAAAGAGTAAAGCATTACCTGCAATAAAGTACGTACATTAAAGTTTGTATTGCAATAAATGTGGACTTAGAGCTGTAGTGCAATACATAAATAATGCCAACTGTAGTGCAATAAAAACATGAAACAATAGCATTACCTGCATTAAAGTATATACAAGAAAGTCTGTAGTGCAATAACTGTGGAAGTAGAACTGCATTGCAAGACCTGAATAATGACAACTGTTGTTCAATAAAAACTCGAAACAGTGCCTGAAATTGCACAAATGTATATGCAGTAAAGTCTGTAGTGTAATAAGTGTGGAATTAGAGCTGTTTGTCAAGAAATTAATAATGCCAGCTGTTCTGCAATAACACATGAACCACTACCAACTTGTGTACATCAGGTTTGTCTTGATTTCACCATTACAGTACAACTGTATGTATTCAGTCTGTAAGGTAAGGTGCTGCAGTCAAGTAGAACACTGTAATAGCTATATCATGCAAATATAATGGCAGCCAAATGTCTTATTGATCAGGGCTGTTTCTAGGCCAATATTGTCCACATAATACTCTGTCATCCACAAAAAGCAGGTAACCAAGGTATATGGGTGAGGTAGCCCACTTCATGATCTGATATTGTTTGTTGACTGCACAGATATTTCAAACCAATAGCAAATATATTGTGTATACCTGCATTCTATATACTAATGTATAGACTACCTACCTTCTCTGTCATGCTTGTATTTCATGCATGTGTGTTCTACTGTCACTGCAGTCTAGTATACAACTGTAGTAGTACTACCAGATTAAATATTGGTTCCATGTGAGCTCTAGACAAATATCAGTCAGTCAGTAGTCAGCAGTGACTCAGTAGCTCAGTTTGTTAACTGCTCTGTCTGCAGTACATTTTGCCACACACAAACCAGGGTTTGAACCAAGTGCTATGTAGCACTAAATATTACAGTATCAATCACATAATGTTTACAGATTCTCTCTCCACAGGAACTACAGGTAAATGGGTGAGGTAGCCCATATTATGTGTAAATAATTGTGTGTTTAGATGTCACAGACTGTTAAAATCATTAGCAAGAATGTGAAAGTACAGCATAACATAAAGGGGATACATCTAATAATAATAAAATAAAATGAAACAAATAACATGTGTAATCTTGGTATGCTTGTATGCCTGGAGTGTCTGTTCAAAGTTGCTGCAGCCAATTCATACATTCCATGCAGATGTCCTCTGCAGTCACTGCGATTGGGTTCTATTCCTATGCCTGCCAAATAAGGCATGATAATTGTTTAGTTTCTGTACTATACACATACATATCTCTCAAGTGTCACATTGTCATGTAATGTAATTAGTAGTACATAATCCATCTGTCACAGGATTACCGATAGAGTGATTAATTAAATTGCAAAGTATCACTACATCAGTCCACAGTACACCTTGGTAGTTATGTAGGTCCACCTGATGTGCAAGTGCTCTGTGTAGTTTTATACCTGCAGTTCTTTCTGCCATGCCCATATTGTCCCAAGCGAATAGCTTGAGAGGTATTTACATGCTACAGCAGCTATAGCAGACTGGTACACATAAAGAAAGGACAGACACATACAGTAGATAGTAGTACTGTTGTCAAGTAAATAGCCTATAATGGAACTAATGGACTGTTTTTCTCTCTCTCTCCCTACCCCTTATCCTTATTTCTTTGTTATTGTTATCCATTGATTATGATTTACTATTCATATATGTTGTTAAGTTACTTGCATTTTGGGCATGTATATTATTATTGTTATGTATTATAATTTCCAGTGTTCTGGCATGCTGTTATTGCTATGTTTTGTTCATAACTAACCTATACTTATTGCTATACCTCCATCACCAGAGCATGTCAGAGTAGGTCAGTTCCTGGTGATCTTCCTACCTTGCCTCAACTGGAACCAGGTCCTAGCATGTTTGGCACCAAGGCTGATGATGCCCCCTCCATTGCCCCAGCATTACCTGCGGCATTGGGTTGAACCACCTCAGGGGAAGGCCCTGGCCTCCCCCTGAGAGAAGTGGCTGAGGGGCTGCAGTCATCCAACAGGAACTGCTGGTCATGGTGCACAGAATCATTCTTCAGACCTATGAGCATTGCCTGCACCAGATTGAGGGCACATTGGCCAACCTGGTGAGGGCAGCCTGCCCCTGGCACCCAGCCTCCAGCACAGCCACCTTTGGGCAGTGAAGGAGCAGTGTCGACTGCCCATGGGTGGGGATGTCAGTCATGTTGCTGCCATCTGGAGGCACATGAGACTCCGATTCCACAACATCCTCCCTATCCAAGGTGTTAACCTCCCAGGTGTCACACACTGCCCCTGTCTGCTGTCTTGTCTGTCTTGCCTGTCTGCTATTGCATCCTCTCCTACCCAATTTACCTTCCCACATGTACCTATGCCCCTTTCCCAACATTCCACTCTCTCCTTAAAAAAAAAATAGGAACCTGTTGCACAAAAAATATTGCCCCCCATACATAGCTCTCCATTTCACATGTGTCCACTGGGAACAACTAATTTGGCCCAATTTGCTTGTCAATGCATTTATTTTGTCCTCATCCCTCCCTCTGGGGTTTGAGAGTCCAAATTCATCCACAAAACCTGTCAAAATGCACAGCTGTTGCTGTACATGGAAAGGATAGCTACGGTTCTTTCCTACACCCATCCTGCACATCCCTACCTGCCTTTCACATTGTTTTTCCCCACTTCTTGCTCACATTTTACCCCTTTCCTATGACCCCATTTTCCTTTCTTTATATTTTTAGTGCACTTTTTTTAGCGAGTGTTTGTGGAGAACCGAGCCACACCACTTCGCTTAGCTCAGCTAAAATGAGCTTTAAAGTTCTTTAATGTCTATATGTGTCTGGTACAGTGTTACTCACATGTAAAAAATAAACACCTCTGCCAAGTGTCAAACCCAGACCCCTCTAAACTACACCACACTGCATTAATCCACCATCCTACACAGGTTTTGGGTTAAGCAGGTGTTTCCAACAAAACATACTGCTTGCTACTTACAGATATTACGCATGTAACTGAAATAAAAAGTTAATGTGAAAACTGGGAGTGTACCTTGGACTCTGGTGCAATAATAAATAATAATGTTAGTGCACTCTCAGAGTTGATATATTTAAGTAGCAGGAGGTGTGGCAGGAGGAGCCACCCACATGTGGGGTACAGGGGGACTGACCCCCTACGTATATTTGAAGAAGTGTAATATGGTTTGTTTTTTTATTTGTTTCTGTATGCAGTTGTGCTGGAATATAGTACATGTTGCTTTCTCATTTTCTTTAATGTTATGGGATTCAATGTTTTGAGTTTTTAGTGTTTTGAATTTTCAAGATTTTGGTCACAATGTTTTGAATTTCAGTGGTCTGGGCTTTCAATGTTCTAAAGTGAATCCATGTACAGATATATTTCCATGTAGCAGGTCTTTGGGTGGAAAAGGCAACAGACTTGGGCTCAAGTTAGTTAAGTGTAGGAGCATGCCCAGTGTGACTCTCAGTACTTACAAGGTGACTCCAGGCCAGAGCTACCTATACTCCAGTCCAGGATTATGTGTGCTCTACACCACTGACTGCTGCAACTGTTACCACAGTACTGCACTTCCATAATATAGTCCAAGGCATTCCCTGGCTGTTTGCTGACCTTAATATGTGATTCATACCTCACAACTGTACAGAGATTTGCAGACTGTTTTGACTCATATTTTTGGTTTGTTTTTCATGACATTGTGGTTTTCTGGCAAATTAGTGGCAAATCTTTGAAGATTGAAGTGAATAAATAATGACAGACATTTGAGTTTCAGACTCCATACACATCAGGAGATTCATGCTAATGCAATACCTGTTTTTCCTAGCAATATTCTATATTTGTAAAAGCAATGTTAAATACTTTTCCATATTTATGGGCCATTGTCCCACTGTTATTCATGGCTTTGGCCAGATTTCTTCCTTTGAGGGGTTGAGAGGTATGATGTGAATGGGGTACATGATGTAACATCACACACGGTGACAGTCTGCATACCTCTCCCTGTACATGTTTTTGTAGAATGTCCAGCATTTTTGCCCCATATGTTTGTTCTGTTCCTCATATATTTGTGGTTTTCTGGTACTATATTATAAAATGCAGTCACTGAATTGTTGTAACTACTGAGACTTTTAAGCGATGGCCTTTACATCCTGCAGTTAATCTGACCTGTTGCAACCTGCTGTTATACTAGCCACTATCTAGGTTCCTCTGAACATGTATAATGTCTGTCTGTAGGTTTGGGCCTTTGTCCCCCCATTCATTCTGGCTTTGTCCAGCTTTCTTGTGGTAACATATTGAGAGGTTATGATAGCCTGTGGGAATACCACCATATGACTACCTCAAATGTAAATGATGTGGCTACTGCCAGATTCAAACCATCAACACCATAACCCAACTATGTTATGTTATGTTATGTTATGTCTCTAGCCTACTGAGCCACACAGTCTTCCAGACAGGAATGTGTCATTCATCACATAGTTAACAGCATGCAGACATATACATTGTCACCCCTGCATTATATGAGACATAGAACATGTGGCCAGGTTCTGTATCTATGTCACAGCCCTGGAATTAGGTGGTCTGCTGATATATCATTGCAAATATACTGTTACAGCAGTTATATGGGTACACTGATGAGTTGGGGTGGGGGACGACCAGCCAATGCTCTGCTGGCATACACAGTTGTGCAAATGCTCTGTGACCCCACTGTTTGGCATCTCCCTTGAATAATGTAGTGGGGTTTCCAGCCATGTGGCCTGGTAAATATTATGAGGCACATACTATTGGAGAGAGTACCTGTTGTCCCAAGTGGCTGTTAGATCTCTGCAAGTAGCCCAGTAGCCCACTATATTCCTTTGCATACATGCAGCAGGACCATACATATGCTACCATATTCTAGTACCCCTTACAAATGGTGAGTAGCTGTGTGACTTACCTTGCGAATGCAGCAGTTACAGACCTGTAGTTCTGAGCTGACTCTGTTTGATCCACGCAGTCCACAGCCAATACATGGTGAGGTACAGGTTGTGTGGACTGGCTGGCATCATTTTTACTTATATGTGTGTGAGTCAGAGTACGGTGTCAGTCCCTAGGGCCCTAGGTTGTCAGTGCATATGCTATGCATTGTCTCTTGGCCAAGGCCTGGGCATACTGGGTACACCTACGTCTGCCTACAGGGACTACCTCAGGGTTTTCCTCCTTGGAGTCCCCCTGTGGGTGTGGCTGTGGTGACCAAAGTACTGGTCGGGTGCTGTGTACCCCTTCTCTTTGCTTATCCTGCCATAGCTGTTTCTGCAGGATCATATTATGTAGCATGGTACATACTGTGAACATGTGTGCCCATATGGCTGGAGAGTACTACAGGGATCCACCAGATATATCGAGGCATCAGAACCGTGACTTCAGCAGCCCAAACACACACACTGTAATGTTCCTAGTTTGTGCATGTACCTCATTATGGCATTCTTTGGTGGGTGGGTGTGCATTTCTGATGGGTGCCATCATCCACGGTTCCAGTGCTTAGCCATCATCCCCCAGTAAATGGTTGTGGAGGATGTCCCCCTTAGCAAACATCTGGTAGAGCTGTGATGAGTGCCAGGTATGAGAGTTGTGATAACTGCCAGGGCTGCCAGCACCCACATTCATGATAACGCCCTGGGAATTGCACATGGCCTGGCAGTTGATGGAGCGGTACCTCTTGTGGTTCACATAGATTCTACCCTTCTCACCAGGTGGTGCATTGATGTGTACATGAATGCAATCTATGGCACCCAGTACCTCAAGGTAGTGTGCTACATGGTAGAATTGTTGTATACTGCTGGCCCTTGCCTCAGGGGTGAGTGGAAAATAAATGTGCTCACTGGCATGTAGTAGCATGGCATCCAGGAACTGGTGGAGTACCCTGGATACTGATGCCTGTGATTTCCCCATCATGTCCCCAGTTGGTCTTTGGAATGTACATGTAGTTAGTATCCTAAGAGCTACACATACCTTAGTTTCAAATGGGATGGGTTCCCCTCTGTTGGCTCTGAGTCTGAGTTGAGGTTGGCAGAGCTCAGTGAGTTCTTGTAGTATGTCCCTGTCCACCCTGTAACACTTTACAATCTCCAGCTCATGTAGCCCCTGGAAGGTTACCCTGGGCCTTAACACTCTTCTCCTTCACAGTCTAGGCCTATGGTCAGCAGCAGCAGCAGCACTGACCGCAGCATCTAGCACATACATATTTAACAGGCCTGCAGCAGCCCCTAGCATTTCTTCAGTTAAAAGTCCCAAGTCTGTACTTCAGTGGTGCAGAGAATGGGGGTGAAATTAGATTGTAAGGTTTCTACAACCTTTATAATGCTCTGCTGTAGGTGCAGCCTTTGGGATTTGCTACCTATGATCCATGCCACCTGACAAGTACATCATTAAGGATTATTAATGGCCCTAGTTCAAGTGGAACAGGGGTCATCAGTGATTAAGATCTTATTGCCTTTCTCATCTAATTCTTTTTTTAACAGCCTTCCTCACTCAGCACTGTGGTGTGCCATGCAAACACGTGCCATTAAGGTAAACAATGCTCAGCATTCATTGTACATGCCCCCATGAAAGGTCACACTCAGCACGGCGGCACACCACACAAACATGCTTAAACACGATGAAACATGCGCCATGAATGTTAGCAGCCAGTGTACACACCCCCTTACTGAGCACAGCAGTGGGACACACAGACAAGCACCACTGTGCTCCTATGAGCTTAAATGAATGCATACACATCCCCTTTTGATGTCAGCTACCTCTTCTGTGGACACCAACATGGTTCTCTGCCTACATGGATGGGATCTGCAGACATGGATGCCCATTTGTGCTATTTAGTAACCTCAGCTCATTTGCATAAAAATCTGTGCACACAACCTGGGAATTACTCAGTTCCATTCCCTGCCTCCTTAGCAATCACAGCAGTCTACCATTGCACATAGTCCATGATGGATCCTATAATGCATTACTGTCACATACTACTAATTTTTGATTTTACACTTTTTATTTTTTTTTTCTTAACAGCATGTTTGTGCACTGCAGTGTGCAATGCAAACATAATCTGATTATTAAAAAAAAACTTTTTAAATTATTTTCCATTAGGTTTTGGACACACAGTGGATAGTTTTGCACATATATGTGTCTGTTATGCTATTTCTGTCCTTGTTACTGCACTTTTACAGCCCCTGTGCTCTGTCTAGCATCCTGTACATGGAATTTTTACATGTGCATTTTGGACAGCAACACAGGGTCTGCAGGACTGAGTATCTGCTTGCTGTATTTCTCTACCACCCTCATTTGCATGCAATTCACCTGCTTATAAGGTGATTTGCATGCCATGGACGCTTTCATGTTGGCACGCTCATGCATGCCCCTCAGCTCTGTTTCCTGGATTGCACACCAGCTTACTTTTATGTAAGCAGTGTGCTACTCTACCTACACAGAAAATAAGTCCATTTAGGCTTTATTAAATTCCTCTTAAGTGTTTTGATGTGATAATGTGTGTCACAGGACATGGAATAGGCTTCGCAATTATACAAACTTAAATTTTGTTGACTCCATTTACCTTTTGCTATGAATAGGGAAATTTAAAATATATGAAGCTTTTACACACATTCCTGAGGACATGTTGGCTCAGCATCAATCAATGTAGCTAATCCACATCAAACTGAGGTGTGATTACGTGGATCTGTTGATTCTCAGCACCAGTCAACATAGTTCAGCCACAGCAACTTGAGGTGTTGTTACGTGGATCTATTGAGATATGCACTCACATATTATTACGATTCATAGAGATAAGCGGAACTCAGCCTAGTCTGCATACAAAACCTAAATGATCCTGTTTTTATGTGAATAAGTTTAATACTATAACATTTAGATGCAATCAGTTGAGTTAAGTGGCATGTTTTCCGGCAAAGTACAAAGATAACAAAGTCAGATAAGCACTGGAATAAGGCTATAAATTATTGGGAAGCAGTCCATATTGAATTTGTGCTTATTACTAGAAGTGCATTTTTCTTTGTTCTAAATGTCATACATAATTGCTTTATGATAATAATAATGACCTGAGTGTCATTTATAAATGGGAATTTATGGGATAAGTACTGGAAATATATGAGGAAGTACTACTGATGGTATCGTGAAAGATACATTATGGTGATTTGTTTTGCATTTACAGAGTATGCTATACAAGACAATAGTACATACTTTGACGTGAGTAAAGTCAGATGCACTATATTTTCCTCAGTGCATTATGCCATCAGGATACATGCTGATTTATTGTGGCATTTGTGACTTTGTCACTCATGAATGAGAAATAGCAGCATAAATACAGAAAAGTAGAAGGAAAAGGATTTCAACTCTGCTAACAATGGCATAGGATGGTGCTGTAATAAGTGTTTATAGCACTATTAACATTGATGGATGATGCTGCACAGGTTAATAAAACACTGCTCTGCTGTATTTATCTGTGCAATCCAAGGAATCTCTTGCATTCTGCTAACGATAAATACAATTTTATACTCTGGTTTGCACTTTTAAGCAGTATTTTTGCTACAGTGCTGATTTTTTTTTAAACGGTTCTTTGATGATTTGTGGCACTTTTTGTCTGCTGCAGCATAGACTACATTCAGACCTGCTGAATCTGGTTCTGTTTGTTAAACTGAGCACTAAACCAGGCTATCTTTTGTTGGTGAGGGCTCCCCTCCACCTTTGTGGTAGGACAGTGCAGTCAGGACTTATCTGATTGAAGGTTGCTTGCACAGATCTCAGTTTTGAGCTTTTTTATTGATTAAATTGTTTAATTCAGCTTGCTCACTGTTTTAACACAGCTCCACAAAGTTAGGTGACCAGCCACTGCTCTGCTTTATTCATATGTGCAATCCAAGGAATCTGTTGCATTCTGCTAACCATAAGAATAATTTTATACTATATTTTGCATTTTAAATTGTATTTTTAGTTTATTGCTGATTTTTTAAAACTGTTCTTGCTGATTTGTTGTGCATTTTGTCTGCTGTCTGTTGTAGCATATATTAGATTCACACCTGTTGAAATGTGAAACTTAAGTACACAGGAAGCAACAATACAGAAGACGTTTTGCCAATTATCAGAAACATTGGCATTGCCAGATTGCAGTGCAGACCCAGTACTTATCAATCCCTGTGTGTTACACTCCATCTGTTGGCTTATAGAATGGTAGCCCATCCTAGTGACATAAAACAATTTACAGATGCCAGGTAGGTCTTTTGTCAGTGGAAGATTGGCAATCTGATAGAAGCCATGCATAGTGATGGCTTTGTCGCCTAGTAAGTTGTGGTAACAGATATACCCATCCACATGCAGAAGTACTATATCAGTGAATAGACTGAGAATTCTGCAAGCCAGTGCTTCTGATGTGCCCAGTGTGTCCCTTATTTGTCTCCATGTGGTGCCTGTAGCTAATTCAGTATGTGATACACATACCCTACATCTCCATAAGTGAAGGGCATCCATACAGTCCCCACAATAATCCAATTCATAGACAACATATGTCAGTCAATGCCTGTATAATACCTCTGTCCACTGAACAGTGCTTGGTCGGCATTTTGCTGGTTACCTGTTGATAAGTGATATGCTGCTTGTGCAGCTTTTATCCCTACTTCCTGCCATACCTCTCAGCATCTTACCTCCAGAATGAAGGACAAATCCAGAAATAATCAGGGACAATTAGTGGGGCCCTTTTTAAAATATTAGTGCTATTAAGTTGAGAAGTTGACAGAATAAGACAATATAAATTAATATGCATTTTCTAAAATTAAAGAAATGTACAACTATGATTATTGTTGATATTTATTGTGTTATCCACCACCTTTTATCACAAAACTGCCTTTTTAAAAAGGAATCAGTAGAGAGAGAGAGAGAGAGAGAGAGCAGCATTGTAAGCTAAAATCGTGCACAGTTGAGAGGTATGTTTCCTCATTTCATGTTGTACTGCTGGGTGAGAGGCTGTGGCACATATGTCCATTAAGTGTTGCTGTGCAATTCCTGCTGTTGCTGCTGCTTGTTGCATCTGCAAATCTGCAAATTCATGTGTGTTTTTGCTGCTATACTGAAATCTAACTTGTGTGCTTATTTTTGCCTGGGTTAATGAATCATGAGTTGCTTTCATAGGCACAAATTTACATCTTGTTATATTTTCATTAGACAGTGCACCTTCATTTACATAACATTATACAGTAATTTGGAGTAAAAGACAAGCGAAAATAGTTATAATTCCAGTAACTCAAAATAGAAAAAAACGCTAAAATAAAATAAAGCACTGGAATCCACAGGAGAACCCATCTCTTTAATATGCAAGTCAAAACTTTCACCAACAGGCTTCTTCAGGCAACAGGTAAAACCATAAAACTACAATGTGTATTCAAAACAAACTAACAAATCACATGACAAAAATTAATCAATTACACCTGCTCACATAAACATTTTAGCATAGGCTTTAAAGTGAATGCACCATTTAGTCCTAGTGGTATACGTGCTCTTATCCTAAGTATCCACCGCATTTCCTCATTGTCTGCGAGGAGCTTAATATCACCTCCACGCAATGGTACATAAATTACTTTTAAAATTGCAAATCTAAAAATATGCATACTCCCTTTCTCTAAACTATGTTTATACAATGCATTAGTGATGATATCTGAAAGATGGTTACCTATAAACTCTTTAGGCTTTGTATTTGTCATGCTTATATAGTAACCATCACATGCTCCACACATGGCAATATATACCAAATTTTGTGTATTACAGTTACCATAGGCCTTTAAAATAAAATTATGACCAAACACTGAATGTTTAAAGGTTTTATTTGTATGTATACAGTAAAATCACAATAAGTGCTTTCATTACATTTAAAAGTGCTTGATTTACTACTCATAAAACTGAAATGTTGTTTAGGTTGTTCTTTATAACATAATGCTTGTTTGAGTGTAGTACTCCGTTTATAACCAAGTTTTGGTTGTGAAAATAAAATAGTATTTAATTCAGGTATATCTGTTAAAATGGACCAATATTTATTTATAACTTGTTTAACATTGCAAGTATTTTTGTTATATGTTAATATACATCTTCTTGTTCACCCCTCTTTTAAACTACTTTTTATTGTTTTACTGGTTGAAAAGTTGGTCTAGTCAGGTTAGTACATTGCTGGCAGACATTTTCAAAACCCAATGTAATTTCTCTGTTAGTATACCCACGCTTACAGAAGTCTGTGCCTTTAAAATCTAATTGTTTGAACGTATTGGAATCAGAGGCATTAAGTCTAGCAACTCGATGCATCTGAGTCATAACAATGTTTTTAAACATAAATCAAGGATGCATGCTTGTGCAGTGCAGATAATTCCTTTTAACTAAATTACAATGCAAGTGAGTTTCAATACATCCTGACATATCTTTAACTAATAACACATCTAGGTATGTGATCTGTGAAGATGATAATTTACATTTAAATTTCAGAAATGTAGCAGTGCCAGATATATATATTCCATAAAATTACTAAAATTAAACTGATTTTCTATCCAAACCATAATGAGGTCATCCATGAACCTCTTATAAAAGTCTATATAGTTTCTAAATGGATTTAGTGTAGATAAAACATACTTCTCTTCCCATACAAACATAACTATGTTAGCGTATGTATTAGCAATGGGAGTACCCATCACCACGCCTTTGGTTTGATGATAAACGCTCATTTGAAATACAAATACATATACAGTAGTTTGCATTTTCCTATTCCAGTACTGTTTTCCTTCCTTCGCAGTAGCACTTGCTGGTAGTATGAATCTCAACGTATCTGCACACAGCCACTTCCCATACAGCTAATGCTAAGTAATATGTAAGCTGACTATGAGTACTAGCCAAAATAAAAGACACAGAGTAAGGAAACGAAGCCATCACAAGCCGTTGCTAACAGTAGTTTAGTAGACTTATTAAGTAGTTTTGTCATATTTGTAACTAAACACTTCCTCACTCTGTACCCTTTGTTTGGAATTTTACTCTCCTAGTTCCTGGTCTGTCTACTATCTAAAATACTTGCTACTGTGGATTTTTGAAACAAATTTCATGATGGTATGACCATGAATGATGAATTGAGTTAGGATACACCACAATTATTAATACATTTAGACAATTTGCCATTGTCTCTATTATGACAAGAGAGCTATTTTTGTGTAACACATTGTACAAGCTCTGCAACATTCTTCCATTTGGCATGGTTTCAGTGTGTCACTATTATTTACTTTTAAATCCAGTGTTATATTTCCCCAAGCTTTAAAAACTATATACAAAATAAACTTACAAAGGCTGAGATTCAGAGAGATCCTCTTGACATGTGTTAACTGGTTGGCCAATGTGGGTTCATCAGTTAGCAAGATGGAGAGAATCTCCAATTTAGAGGCATAGTAAAGCTGCACAATGAAATATCTCAATACCATGTCAACAAATCAAGCACTGCACTGTTATATCTGACCTTGTAGTGCTTCCTCTGCAAGCCCACACATTGTCCTAGCATAGACACCCACTGCATGAACACACACATAAATACACACACATGTACATGCACTTACCCCCCACCCGCTCTCACACACACACACACACACACACACACACACACACACACACACACACACACACACACACACACACACACGTACACATTCAGTCATTCACAGGCAAACCAATGTCCTTGCTGTTTGCTACATAGCTGTATGCATGCTCCAAAACACACACACATGCATTTGCATTCAGCTGCATTCATGCCCCTATAGACAATCCCCTTCATGTCCACACACGTGCACACACACACACACACACACACACACACACACACACACACACACACACACAAACTTATATTGTATTGCATTGCTGCACTTACCAGTACACAGACTATTCATAAAGTGGCGAATGGGTCAATTCCAAAGGTAAAAATTAACTCAGCAGAGCAATTGTGAGCCATGGACATTTCTGGGGAAGACCACATTGCTAATTACCATTAGCTACACTCCTGGACTGCAGCATTACAATATGGCTTTCCCACATTAAGACCCCCATAAAGGGAGAGTCATAATGCTATAACAGTCTCTGAATCAGAATTGCTTATTATGATGCAGAAACTTTCCAAGACGAGACTTCTGCATCACAGTAAGCCTTTCTGAATTCCAGGGAGACTGTTATATTTTGCAACAACATATAAAACCTCTAGAGAAATACATCAAATGACAAGATAAACACAGCAGATTTTTAAACAGTAACTAGCTTAATAATCTTTTTAAATTTGCAGATGGCATCCTGTTACCACCTTGTACGTAGTTTGTATATACCGTAAATAATCATTTTCATACTGTATTATTCATTCTTATATTTGCTGCACTGCATCACTCTTGCATATTTTTAAGGCAGTCATTTCATTTTTCTCCTTGATTTCATCACTGTATCTTGAATGTATTTGTTCTATTCACTATATTTAGATATGTATCTGTCTCTGGCTTCTGGCCTGGGTGATGACCGAAAGGATCTTTTGTATTTTTTGACTAGACCATCCACCTAATTCACCATCCAAAATAAATAACTAAAATAAAAATGCAGAACAAACCCCACCTCCAATGGAAAAGGCAACAGCCAGCAATGCACTACCATAAATGATGGCAAACAAATCTTCCTTGGATCAAAGATACTTTATTCCACATGTAAGCACTTTCGTAATAAATCATTACTTCTTCAGACACAAAAAATCTTAAAAACTGATGCCTTACATAAAACTAGTTAAAAAACACCCAGTCAAATCATGCAGATTTCCCCTCCAAATTATGAAGTTAATTGACTAAACAATTCAAAAAGACATACACAAATAAAGCATTGTCAAGTCCATAGCTTATTAAAAGAGTCATGTATTAAAATAAAATAATCTTTCTCATACATACTTTTGACTCTGTGTGAACAATAATAATAATAACATAATGCCTGAGCCTCCTATCTTTCAAAATAGGTTTGAGGTGGACCATATCATTCAGTCCTGACCCCCGGTGAGCTCCTAGATGTAGAATCCATTTCAACTCGTGGGATTCAGTCTTATTAGCTAAGTCACCCATTCTAGGATTTTCATGTATCACCTGAAGGACCTGGAACACAAATTAATGAGTTTCCCCCTCCAACAATATATGTTTGGCTATAGCACTATGTTCCTGTCCTCTTCTCACACAGTATGCATGATCCCTAATCCTCTCTCTAAGTCTACGATTTGTTTTTCTTACATACAACCTAAAACATCTTGTGCAATGAGCAATGTACACTAAATTTTTAGTATTGCAATCTGCCATAAATGTCTGGTTGTCTGTAATATCTAGACTCATCCACACACATGCAAAAATTACATGTCCCACATTTCCGTGTACCTAGCGTCAAGTGAATAGGAGATTTCAACAGTCGTGGGTAACATAACTGTTGCTTTAGATTCAATCTGTTCTTATATGTAAATCTAGGTTTCATACCACCTATCACAGAGACCTCCTCATCTGTCAATAAAATATGCCAGTTCTTATTAATGATTTGTTTCACCAAATGTACATCCTAAGCAAATGATAAAACTACTGGAACCTGTGTTACTTCACTGGATTTCCGAGACACTGTCCTATGACCATCTGAGTAGTAGGGCTTCCCCCTCCCTCTCTTTCCTTCCTCGCTTTTGAACATGCACGTCCCACCTCCTTCCTAGAATATCCTCTACTAATAAAAGCTTTCCTCAAATATTCCAACCCTGATTCAAAATCAGTAAGTAGAGATGACAACCTGGACACCCTTAACTTTTGTCCTTCCACAATACTGTTAAACATATGTGGTGGGTGCATACTACTTTGTTCCAAAAACGAAGGATGATAACACTCCTTCCTATGTATATGGGTGCAAAATTGCATCCCCTCTTTAACAATTGTCATATCTAAAAATTCAATTTTAAGAGATGAACTCTGATAGATGAACTTAAGAAAGTCGCATCTGTTATTCAGAGTTTCAATAAAGGCATCCAGTTGTTCACAATCACCCAAAAATAAAGAGGTCATCTACAAACCTTCTATAAAATCTAACATTGGATGTGCCCCTACTCTGATAAGCCTCTTTTCCCACTCCATCATCACAAGATTAGCATATGCATTGGCGCAGCTAGTCCCCATTGCTACCCCAGATGTTTGCCAGTAGTATTTACTATCAAACAGAAAAATATTATAATCAAGCACTATTTCCAACAACATGCATATGAAATCAACTCTCATTTCATCATAAGCACCTTGGTTCATTAAACACACTTTGACCAGTTCTAAGCCTTCCTTATTTGGAATGCGTGTGAATAGGGACACTGCATCTAAAGTCACTTGTATGTCTTTTCGGCTTTTCTTGGTTAGGGGTTGCCACAGTGGAACTCTGGTCCGCTAATGATTGGCAGCCGATTTTTTTTATGGTGCCAAGTTGCCAGCCCGACACCCAACCTTCAGCGAAGGCATGCCCATTCACGCATGTCTTTCGGAGGCCACTCGACCATGGGGAGGACATGCAGACTCCACACAGAAGGCACTCCAGCCAAGAATCGAACAGGAGAACCTCTTGCTGTGAGGTAACAGTGCTACCACTGTACCACCGTGGATAACTGCATCTAAAGTCACTAATAAATTAAATTTACCTTCCACATTGTCAGTCATGAATTCTTGCAAATCAACTAAAAATGTTCAGTATCTCTAAGCACAACTTGATAGTCCTGTAAAATCTTCCTAAGTTCCTTGTCGAAAAACACAGAAATCGGCTCAGTCACCCACCTTGCCCCTGCAACTATCAGTCTAAATTTGGGCTTTAAGGGATCTTTCTGTATTTTAGGGAGGCCGTATATTTAGGGTATAATAGGACTCTAGTGTAAAGAAATCAAACAAATCTTTAGTTAAATGTCCTAAGCAATAACTTTCTTACAGAAGCGAATGAACACTCTCATGAATTTTTTGAATTACTTCCCATGTCAACATCTTATAATCTTATATACATTCACATCAGAAAGCATCTTTGTCATTTCTGTATAACAATACAAAGCATACAAAAAAACCACAGGACCACCTTTATCGTATGGTCGAATAACTATCTCATGATTATTCTATAAAGGAGGCAAGGCCAGCCGTTCATCTTTAGTTAGACTGTCAAAGTTCTTATGTTCAAATTTGCAAAAATCATTATAAAAATCCCCATATTGGGAACAAACACACTCGGCTTTTTATAACTAAAAACAACATTATCACTTTAATTCCAAACAGCTTTTTCAAAGTTACATTACGTGCAAACAGCCGTAGCTGAATTAAAATGTCACTGGAATCAGAGTTCACCTGTGGTACAAAACTCAAGCCTTTTGAGAGAAGTTGTGTTTTGGCTGAAGTCAGTTCATATTGCAAGATATTCCAGACGAGTCCTGTTCTTTGAACCCCCATATTTTCTTTAATGTTCGTGTCTGGGTGTTCGTAGGTGGTTCCTTTCATTTCCGCCCATCTTGCTGGATTCAATTGTCGAATGACCTCTTCGTGTTGTTCAAATTGGCATAGGGAATGTAGAAAAAAATCTGCTCTAACTGTTTCTGCTGGCCTGGTAGAATTTTATGTCTTACTGCTGGCCCAGCTTCAGCCATTATGGAAGCAATACCTGCATTACTTGTTGTAGGCACTTGAACCAAGGGAGTGGAGTAAACTGAAGGAGGCAGTTCTGAGGACTCAACTGGAGCTCCTGAGATGGGATTGGATGTCCCCTCAGCATCTGCTCTCTGATTCGATGCAATATCTGTTCTTGGACGTTGATTGATTTCTCAACTAGCTGGCACAGGACGATTCCTGGGCCAAGTAAAAACATGCTGATGTGAGAAGTCATGCAGCTCTCTTGCAAGCTTTCTCTTTTTCTGAATTAACAGTTTATTTCCATATACAGTCACCTTATCCGTGAGCTCATTCAAATAAATATCTGCTCGCTCCTCCCCCAGCAAACACTCAGTTTCTGCTCACTGCTGTACTATATTGTCATTCAACTCCTTTTCCGTGGGCTGAAAAAATTCTATAAGGAGTTGAATGTATTGTCTGCTTGTTGCCAAATTAATTTTCTGCCATTCAGCTAGCAATGTTGGATATGTGTTCCCATAAGTTGGCATATTCGGGACCCTAAGTCCTCTGGGAACAAAACACTTTTTCAAACAAGCCTCAAAATGGTAACACTGGTACTGCAGTCTCTTATATTTAAACAAATCATTTTCAAGGCTCCATTTTACTTCACGTACCTTAAAGTAAGAAACCTGATCTTGTAGCAAAAGTTCAGATGACTCCAGTAACTCATCAAGCAATAAAGGGACGTGTAGTTCCATTAAGCATTCAGTTAAACGCAAACGCAAAATGTTATCATTTAGTTCAGCCATTGTGTACTTCATCCTAGAAGAACCACCAAAATAACTTTTCACAAACTGTACCTTTAAACAAAGAAAGGAATATAGAAATAAGTCTGTATCCAGCACACAATAAGAGGTATCTGTGTATCAGAAAGCAAAGAGCACAGCACATTCAGAAAGACTTCACCAGCATAAAACAGGATATTTGTGGGAAGAGCTTCAGAGCATGCAGGATTTTTGGATGATGTAGCCCATCTCTTAATAACATACCCCCCACCAACACACACACAAACTTTTATCTGACATCAGCATAAGAAAATATTAAATTAGTTTCCATAAAGATATATGTTGAGCTATGCTTTATACACTATACATACATGTTGACCTGACCTTAATTATTCTTTTAATTTCCTATAGACTTTAATTTCTGCCAAATTAATTGGATTACATTATATGTTGAAAAAATTGGCCTTAAATGGCGGAGTTCAGATCCTGCACAAATTCAAATGCTCATCACTACCGGAATAAAGAAAGAAGATGACTGTCTGAAGGATTAGTGATTATTTAATAAAATAGATTTTGTTAAAAGTGAACTGTGTAATTTTATTTGTCTTTTTAAAACAGAAAGGGAGGTTATCACTATTTTTATGTTGTGCTTAGAAAATCCTTCTACAGATTATCCTCCATGGTATCATGTCATGGATCAAAGAAATTATAGTCTCACCTTATCCCTCCCTTATTAGATCCGTCATTGAATATATTGCACCCTTTGGCATGTACCTCACAAAACACATAAAACCAGATTGAGAGACCTCAGCATTTTCTCACTAAAAAGATTTCGGGTCTCAGTACCCTTAGCTACTCTGAGTGACTAAAAGTTCTGCCCCTCTACTCAGTGTTATATAGACTCCTGAAGAGTGATCTCTGATTAGATTTTTCTGCTGTGAATAACCCTTCACTATTTGAACTCCTTCATCTAAATACACCTATGTAGAGTAAGTGGTAAAGCAAACACTCATTCTAGAGACCTAATCCTAGACTTTCACATTGACAGTGCCAAAAAGGCATGACAGAATCCTAACCTAGCATTTCCTCCATTTCTGGAATAAGCTGGTCTTAGCTTTAAAGTAGGTACTTCCCTAGCAAATTTTAAAACCAGGTTGGGGGATCACAATTTTTCACATGGGATATGTGAACAAAATCTTAATGGTTGAAACTGTTAGTGCCCCACCAGTACTGAGTGATGTAACTGAACTTCTTGATGGTCTGCTTTGCCTGTAAGCTTAATAAGAACCTATCAGCCTATCTGGAGAATCCAATAAATACAGAAAGCTTACTAAAAAATATGTAAAAAGATTAGACAGAAATATATATGTGAAGAAATCTGAAGCACAGTATACCCCAGCTAGCCTCTTACATGGAATCTAGATGAGGTTGCAGACCTGTCAAGGTGGGCTTAGAGATATGAATCTTGGAATGACAAAGTCTTTGTTACAGGTGGTAGGTCATGCCTTGAATGTTATGAACAGTAAGGAATGGGACTTAGAGATGCTTCCCCCAATACGTCTACTAAGATGGGTGCCACATAAGTGGCACCTGGAAAAGCAGATCAAGCAAATGATGGACATATATTTTTTGCAGCCCTTTTTCTAGTTGAAATGTTGATAGAGTTCAATGAGTTTGATATGAGATTCAGTAAAACTAAGTAAGATGTTTATATTATGCTCGTTTTTCATAAAATTCCCAAGGATCTTAAGCTCTCTAAGGTGGGAATGAAGAATCACATTTCTTTTGCTAAACCAGCTGATGGACTTAGGGCCTACAGAATCATCTGAGAGACTAAAGAGAAGAGAATTTTTAAATATAGGTTGGACTGTCCTCAGCCACCTAATCTCTGTGAAGTGTTGGAATAAGCTGGTACTTCGACACAGGTATAGCTTGAAGTAATAGCACTGTAGATTTAAAGTCTGGCACTGTTTATCTAAGTTCTTTTATAGCCCCTCAAGACTGTCATGCATGTATTCTGGCGCTGACAGGGAGTACTGGTGCTGTCAATCATGTCTGCACAATTAAATGCACATGTTTTGGGAATGCACCTTGTTAGACCAGCTCGAGAGGATTTTGAGTCATCTATGTTTTGGAGATATGGGTAGATGTTCACATGACCCCAGGCTTACTTTTAATCTTTGTCTTTAAGGGATGGCTTTCCTCCAAAGTTGGAGAGAGATTAACTTGTGAATTTACTAATGCTGATGGCTAAAACAAGTATTACTAAATGTTGGAAAGCATTTACTATTCCTGAGATAAAATTTGGGATCGAGTTAGTCAATGAGCTACTCCAACTTGAATTTAACAACAGAATAAATATATATTAATGTAAATTGTTGTCAGGTTGTGCATGCGGTCCTCATGAGTATTGCATATTGCTAAACATAATATACCAGTGATGTTGTAAGCCTATAACAACACAAAGAAAGCTTTTGGGTCTTGTGCGTGTAGGCTGACATACACACAATCTGCATTAGCTGCACCACATACTTAGAATGCTGATTGTTGCGAGTTTTGCTTACTCTTATTTCTGTAGAAGTATTTCATGCTAATGGTTTTTGTGTTCTTATGCTGGTTGGCAGATTTAAAAGATTCTCTACAAAGTACTTTGTCTGAAATGTTAGGAAAGCAAATAATGATAACTAAGGAAATGATTCTTTGGAGGTGAGATATAGGACCTGACTTGTCCAGATATAGTAAGGCTAAGCTCAGAGCTACTGGATGCTAAGAAAGCAAATGGTAGAAAATGGAAATCAAAATTCTGCATACATACACTCCCAGCAAAAATCTATGCTCTGTGGACAAGCAACTCTTAGACATACATAAACCCAAGAAAAGAGCCAGCCAAGTTCCCTACTCCTGCATCATATAGCCATTCTAGAGAACACAAATAAGTTCAAAAATGAACTAAAAATCTAATTTTCTAAATCTTGGATCTGCATGTGCCCGAAATCCAGTAACTAACCTTCAGACTTTTCTCTTTCTGTCTCCATATACTCTCAACCTCCTGCTATTCTCTGTCTCATATCGCCTACTTAGAGGCAATGTCTGCTTGACTTACAAAGCCATGTCTGACTCAGTTCTGTTAGAAATGCTGCATCTAAAGAAATCCCAATCCCTCTGCACCACATGCTCCAGAGACCTCAACCTCATCACCACAATCAACAGAACATGCTGGAGGGACAGGTTCATAACCCATAGACTGCCCATGCAATGCAATAGACTTCCTATACATGTCAAACACAGCACTTCAGTGGTCCTCTTCAAGGGAAATCTTGATGAGTGGATGGGAAACAGAAAATTCACCCCGGGGATCACTCCAGTGGCTCTACTCGACAGAGGCACTGGGAACTAAGGTCGGGTGGCACGATGCCAGGGTAATCCTATGGGCTAGGCTTGTAAAGGCTCCAGGGCCATTAGCCTAGTACACACCTATGAACCTATAATATGTTTTAATCATATGTTTGTAATTTTGATGTAAAAGTTAAACTGATGTAATATGTTTTCATTATTGTAAGCATTGCTGGAGTGTTCTACCTGGGCATCCATTGAAATGGGTCTCTGACCCAGTCAGACTTTCCCAGTCACCAAATGCTAATAAATAAATAATAAATACATCTGAACCAACTGATTAAATGCCATCTCTTTTAGGACTGTATCCCGATAGTTAGGAATATGAGTTCTCTATTGCAGACCATGACAACAGAAAATTATGTTAGTAGACATCTAAGAAGGTCTTTAAATGTCATGAATATTTTACAAAATCCATTGCTGAGGAATCTGCAGTGCAGTTAATGCAATAAACGTTCATCTGTTCTGATTTATGCCCAGTTCTTCCATATCTTGAAGGCACTTGTCAAAGTATTTCTGCATTGCTACCAAATGTAGGAGATGATTTGCCTTATAACAAAATATATTATTATATCCTGCTGTTAGACTTACCAATACTGCAGGCAAGTGTACTAAGACTTCTTTTTTCCTAGAGGTAATATACTTGAAAATTATGTATAATAGAAAATACACCTTCTTGGTTACATATACTGCACTTTCATTAAAATTAATATTTTCCTTCTGAGAAGGATCAGAAGTCCTCCATGTTGCCCAACTCATCCAGTGTAGTACTACCTAAATATATAGTACATTTTTAGGCAGGGTCAAAAGAACCAACCTCCCAAAGTAACAAAATCCTCTCTAGATAAACTTAAGGTACTGGTGCTTAATGTTAGGTGTCTAAACAAGAAACTGAATTCCCTGGAAGCACTCCTCACCTTGGAAGATGGTGATGTCTGTGCAGTCACTGAGACATGTTTCAAACCATGGAAAGCACTCCAGCCGTGCATGGCTACAACACCTTCCACATGTTCAGACCACAAACTGAGAATGAAAGAAGCAAAGGAGGATGTTTATCCATCTTCATTAAGGATAAGTACACCTCGAGACTTGTTAAACAGTATGACTCTGTTGAGCTACTCCATGTTCAATTAACTATAGGCAAAAATCTCATACCACATCATAGCTAGATATAGGCCCCCCACCATGAACCAGGAAAAGCATACCACATACCTGGACTTACTGAATTCACTTGCAGTATATTCCAACACCTACTCATTAGTGATTGTAATTATCCTACTGTCAACTGGAAAACATGCACGACCACCAACATGCTGGCACAGAGGGTCATTTACTTTGTCAAAGCAAATGCTCTGAAACAGTTTGTCAGCATGCCCACAATGGGCTCAAATGTCCTGGACATAGTACTCACTAAAATGGAAGAGCATTGCAACACCCCCCCTCCCGTGTGATGTCCTCCCTGGTAAGATCGGACCATAAAGCAGTCTCATTCTATGTAATTATAAGGCCAAACACCCCATCAAACTCAAAAAGACTTAAGAATTTTTCCAAGACAAATTCCCTCCTACTAACTGATGGTATAAGAACTGTCAAAGCCCCCTTGAACACAGATAACATGGACTCCTATGCAGAGGTGTACCTGACCAGATTAAAACCAGGTCTTGCCAAAAAAAAAACAAGCCACCCTGGTGGAATCCTAGTATAAACAGACTAGACAACAAAAGAAAGAAACTAATGTCCAAAAACTAGAGGGAACTGGCTCAGCAGAGGAAGAAATCCCTCTCTAGCCTAAACAAACAAATTAGAGATTTTGTCAAGTCCTCAAAAGATAATTACAAAGCAAAAATAGCTTGTCTGGCTAATGATAATAATAAGGCATTCTTTAACTATGTCCAAAATCTAAAGGGAAATATCTAGCTATGGACTAAACTGGTTGTGGATGGTAGCACCCATACTCAACTTGAGGTAATAGCCAACCTGCTAGCTGACAGATTAGGAGCAAATTTCACCCCCCTGTTCCCACCGGTCATTCCCCAAAGTATAACTGCCACCATTTGTCAGCCTATTATCTCAAGAGAGCAGGTCATCTCTCTGCTCTGCAAAGTCAAAAACATGGCATCAGTGGGACCAGACAACATCCCAGGTTGCCTTTTAAACACCTTAAAATGTGACCTAGTAGACCCACTTGGATCCCTGTTTAACCACAGCCTGCAGACTGGCTACATTCCAGCAGAATGGAGGACAACAACAATAATCCCTCTGCACAGAGGGGAACCATCAGCTGACCCTGGGAATTATAGACCCATAAGCTTGACTAGTCTCATCTGCCAGGCCATGGAAAGACTCATTATGGACCTGAAGGAGAGGTGAGGGGTCCTAATGGAGAGATGAAAAGTTTGCAAGCAAAGGAGAGTAGTAGTGCTAAAACTGGATTCATCCTCAAGTCTTGGTGAGTACGTTTGCAAGGTGGACCCAGTTTCTCACAAAATCTCACCAAGGCAACACTGATATATAGATTGTATTTATATAGCATACATCATGGACAGAAGTAAATTAAAAACAAAAAAAAAAGATAGCTGAGTGCACAAGACCCAGAAGAAAAAAGTGCCCAATCCTGGTAGGTTCCAGGACTGGAAAAAATGACAATATAGAATCCTCAAAATATGGAAACATTCCTACAATGGGGCCAGGCCAGGCCCAGGGGGAGGATGGCCCCCTGTTGTAGAAGGAAGTAGTAGTCCACAAAAAACTGATAGGCCAAAGAAGAGCCATAAAGACAACAGAGTGGACTATTAAGGATAAGAAAGAAATTATATATTGTTATTATTATATAAAAAGCCAGAATTTCCAGACAAAAGATATACAAAATGATTAAGAGATAAATTAGAGGAAAGAAAAATACTTCTAAAGAAAAACTGTCAGAAGCTACAAATAAAAGTTTGCGTTCGTTAACACAAAAGATTTTTGAAAAACAGTATATAGATCAAGAAACTTTGATCTGTTTGGAAAAAGAAGCATCCGAGGAAGTGCAAAAATATAACCAATCCATGTAACCCTGTACAAATTGCAGAAGGAGTCATTATTGGGCACATTGCGTCTGCTGCGAAGAGCACTTTTGGCTGACATAAAGGATTGAAACTATACTAATTTCATGAATTTTAATCATACTTTGACTTAGGAATGGGGTCCATTCCCGTCATGGTATTAGAAATCCAACAGATTTGGAGAAATTAAAAAAAACAGAGATCTTATCAACAAGGACGTAGGTAATCTCCAAACTCTAGACCCAACCAGTCTCGGATTTGTTAAGGATAGATCATGCTTGTTAAACCTGGTTGACTTCTTCATGAAAGTTACCAAGATCCTAGACGAGGGAAAGACATTGCATACCACCTACCTTGATCTAACCAAGGCATTGGGGCAACCCCCCACTCAGCTGTTACAGAGAAACTCTCCCAGTTGGGAATTAACCCCTGCATCACTGGATGGGTATTCAATTAACTCACTGACAGGACACATGCTGTCAAAGTGGGTGACTTCAACTCTAGCAAAGAAACAGTCAGGGTTCTATGCTGGGCCCTTTACTATTCAGAATTTATTTCTCAGAAGTCCACACAAACATGGACAGCCTGTGACTGACCAAATTCACTGACAATTGCAAATTGAGAGCAATGTTTGAGCCCTTAATGATGCCAGAAGAGGTTAACAGAGACAAATGACTGGTGCCAAAGCCACAGATTGAAGCTAATTGCAAAAATATTCATTATTCCCTTTGGGAAAGCTAACAACCCTGCTAATTACATTATAGACAGCACTCCTAAGTGTAGACCCACTGGTACAAGATCTGGGTACTCAGGTTGATTGCAATCTGAATTTCAACCACCATGTATCCACAGTGGTAAGGAAATCCTTTTATGTGGCACATTTCATAAGTAATGGCATTCTATCTAGATCTAAGAATTTTATAATTCCATTATACTCAGCCCTCATCAGACCAATAATTGAGTGCAATATTCCCTTTTGCATGTATCTCACCAGACATCTGCATCAACTGGAGACAGCATAGAGTTTTCCCACCAAGAGAATATAGGGTGCAGAAAAACAAGTCCTACGCAAAAAGACTGAAAACCCTTTTACTGTATTCTGTCTCCTTCAGGCTGCTAAGGGGTGACCTGTGTCTGGCTTACAGGGCTGTCTCTGACCCTAACTAGATGGAAATGCTACACATTCATAAATAAAACTGCGCGAGGGTCAATCACTCCAGGGATCTTAACCTACCCTCTGACTTGAACAAATCATGCTGGAGAGACTGATATATCTCCTAGAGACTACCCATTTTCTGGAAAAGTTTGCCATTCATGTGAAGCAGAATGCCTTTCTGACCCTCTTCAAATGCAACCTAGATCAATGGATGGGTGACTATAAATTCACTCCTGGGGTGATACCCATGTCCCTCATGGACATAGGCAGTCAATGTTAATTATGATCGACTCATACCTTTGTGAACTTCACTCACCTAACTACTGACAACTGGGGCAATCCGGGATAAATATGGCTAGGCTTGTAAAGGCTCTATGACCATTAGCCTAGTAACCAGCTATGAACCTATGAACCTATAAATATTGACTAGTATAACCAGAACTAAATTAAATGTATGCACACATATATACAGCCACATATGAACATATAAATATTGACTAGTATAACCAGAACTAAATTAAATGTATTGCACACGTAGACACACACACACACACACACACACACACACACACACACACACACACACACACACACACACACACATGCAAACAATGGGTTGTATGTGTTTCCTTGTAGATTCAGTACATCAAACTTTTTGGAAGGAAGCTTTTTTTTATTAAAATGTCATTTCATTGCAGGGTGCTGACATTTGCTTTGGGGGTTTGCTACACAATGGGAAGTGGAATTTTGCCCTTTCCCCATGGTTTAGTCATCTTGGAGTTGTTATATATAATTAGCAGGTACATCAGATGGATGCAAGGGGACTTGCTTCCCAACATAATTTTTTTTCAACTTAATGAGTTTAGAAGAGACTTTGATGGGAATCAGCTTATTAGTATATGCCAATGTTGTGGATTAGTAATGAAGTGAAAGATCACCATGAGAATGACCTGAGACATACCTCCCTGGACTACATGAAAAGAGACATGGAGGAGCTCTTGGATTATGTAGCCCAGGCGGGTATGACCATAGCCCTGAGTAGCATCCTACCATCACCCAGAATGATACCACAGTACAAGTAGAAAATGATTGATTTCAACAATTGGCTAAGTTTTTGGTGTCATTCTAAGGGGATCCAGTATCTGTCTGCCTGGGATGACATAATTGACAGACCTTGATGCTTTGTCAGAGATGGCCTGCATCTGTCACCCCTGAGGTTCCGGATACTGCCCAAGGCTCTTGCCACCCCTATAGTGACTTTTTTAGGCGGTATTCCAAAGACAAAATTACAACCGTAAGCTACAAACAAATGCAATCTGAGAGTCATGCTGCTCCATGCTAGAAGTCTAAATCTCAAAATGCAGTAGCTCAAAGCACTCCTTCAAATGGAGAACATCAACATTTGTTTTGTCACAGACCTGATTCAAGGCAGCAGAAAGCACCCCTGTACTACCAGTCTTTAACTCATTCAGCCCCAGAACTTGGACGGAAGCTCCAAAGGAGGTGGTGTTTCCATATTCATAAAGGATGTGCACACCTCTAGACTGGTAGCCCAACATAATGCATCTGAGATACTTCAGGTGCAGCTAACATTGGGTAAGGCAGCAATTCAGGTCGTAGCCTGCTATAGGTCCCCAACCATGTCCCAAGACTTACACTACACATTCCTAAGCACCCTAGAGAATATTAGGGTCAGAACTAACACTCTCATACTGGGTGACTTCAACTACCCCTCTATTAACTGGCAAAACTACTTATGTACCAATACACTTGCCCAGTGCTTTCTGGAATTCATTAATTCCAATGCTCTGGACCAGCTCATTCTTACCCCCACTAGAGGTAGCAACATCCTTGACCTGGTCATTGCTAACATGGGTGACCATTGCTCTACACCAATAGTCAACTCTTCCCTGGTTAGATCTGACCACAAACTAATCACCTCGGAAATCCACATCCCCCCCCCCCCCACAAAGGTAACCACCATGAAAAACTTCTCCAAAGCTAACTTTGGGCTCTGAAAAACAGAGATGGCTAACTTCACGGCACCCATGCAAATGGAGAATAGTTGCATGACCACAAAATCATACACCAATGCACTGTACGAACACGTACACAAATGCATGTTTCTTGCCATACCTAATAGAACCAAGACACTCTCCTCAAAATAAAGGAAGCCAATCTGGTGGTCACCTGCCATAAATAAACACTACAACAGAAGGAGGAAACTGATGCGGAATAAGGTGAAGACCCAAGACTGGAAAAACTCCCTTATCAGCCTCAACAAAAGGTTGAGATCCCTCATCAAACCCTCTGAAGCTAGCTATGAAAACAGAATTGCAGATGATAGTAAAGCAACCACAAGGCCTTTTATAGTTATGTAAAGAATCTCCACGGCAATACCCAGATTTGCTCTGAGCTACTGCACAATGGTACCTCCTATACTGAGCCAACGGATATTGCCAATATACTGGCCGACAGATTCAGTGCTAACTTTACCCCCCCCCCCCCAAAGGACCAATCACAATACCAGTAGATTGCCAGGCACCCAGTATTACTGCTGCACAGGTTAAAACAGCACTGTCCAAGGCCAAGAATACAGCTTCTATGGAACCTGACAATATCCCTGGCTGAGTTCTACATGAACTACAGAGTGAACTGGCACCTCACCTGTGTGCCCTGTTCAATCATAGCATCACCTCAGGCTTTGTCCCTACTGAATGGCACACTGCTACAGACATCCCTCTCCACAAAGGAGGAGCGACTACAGACCCTGGGAATTATCACCCCATTAGCCTGGCAAGTCTAATATGAAAAGCTTGGGGAACACATCATCATGGACCTAATAAACAAGGATATAGGGAATCTCCAAACACTGGATCCTACACAGTTTGGTTTTTTGAAGGGTAGATCATGCCTGTTCAACTCGGTCGACTTCTTTGAGTCAGTCACTAGAGCTATGGATGAAGGCAAGGCGATTCATACAGCCTACCTTGATCTGGCCAAGGCCTTTGACACCATTCCCCACTCAGGAATCAGAGAAAAACTCACTAAGCTAGGCATCAATTCCTATATACCTAGGTGGATTGCAAACTGGCTCACAGACAGAACCACAATATGAACTCGAAGTCAGAATCCCGACCAGATATGAGTGGAGTCCCACAGGGTTCAGTCCTGAGTCCTCTCCTGTTTGGTATCTACTTCTCTGAAGTCCAGGCCAACACGAAGGGACTCTGGCTGACAAAGTTCGCAGATGATTAAAAATTGGGAGCTATTATTAACTCCCCAAGTGATGTTGACATCCTACAGAAAGACTTCAATAAGACCAACGACTGGTGTCAGAACCATGGCCTTAAGCTCAGTGCCAAAAAATGTGTCGTCATCCCCCTTGGATTACCACATTGATGGTAGTCCACTGAACACAGAAAGCATTATAAGAGATCTGGGAACACAGGTCGACAGCAGCCTCTCTTTTGACCACCACGTTGCCACTGTGGTCAGAAAGTCCTTATATGTGGCACATCTCATTACTAAGGGTTTTGCATCCAGGAAGAAAGAGGTCATTGTCTCCCTCTACTCTTCCCTCATTAGGTCAATCATCGAGTACAGTGCCCCATTTGGCATGTACCTACTAGACACCTGCAACAACTGAAGAGGCCACAAAAGTACCTTACAAAGAGGATCCTAGGCCTTAAACACTTGTCCTATATGGACAGACTCAAAAAACTACAAGTATTCCCTATCTCATATCGCCTACTTAGAGGCGATCTCTGCTTGACTTACAAAGCCATGTCTGACCTAGCTCTATTAGAAATGCTACATCTAAAGACATCCCAATCCATCCGCACCACACACTCCAGAGACCTCAACCTCATTACCACAATCAACAGAACATGCTGGAGGGACAGGTTCATAACCCAGAGACTGCTCATGCTATGGAATAGACTTCCCATACATGTCAAACAGAGCACCTCACTGGTCCTCTTCAAGAGAAATCTTAATGAGTGAATGGGAAATAGAAAATTCATCCCGGGGATGACTCCAGTAGCTCTACTTAACAGAGGAACTAGGAACTAAGGTCATTGGCACAATGCCAGGGAAATCCTATGAGCTAGGCTTGTAAAGGCTCCAGGGCCATTAGCCTAGTACATACCTATGAACCTATATATATCATATCATATCATAATTTTGCATGGATCCAAACAAAAAAGTGCTCAGTGCAATTTAATTTCCAAATAAATCATCAGCATAAAGGAAAGTAGGAAATATCATTTGTTAAATCTGTAAACAGGAAAAGCACACCACGGTTTCACCCTTACAAGCTTTTTCTATAAATAGCTAATATGGACTATGGTGGGAGTGAGCCTAGTAAGATTATTGTAAAGAATAGTAAAGGTATTAATGACATGGGGGAAGCAAAGCAATGTGAAAAATATCAGGATATATAACTGACACAGTGTAGTCATGCAGGGGAAATGTAATTACTAAAAGAGATATTGAGCAATGGATTTAGCTGACCTATTAACAGTTTGTTTTCTGTTGCAGGATGTCAAATTTTTAGAACTGCAGAAATGGGAGCCTATTGCTTCCTAGATAGATGCTTTCTTCTGTGAGTTAGTGAGTTAGTAGCATCTGGAAGAATAAAAAAATAGCAAAACAGATAAGGAGAAAGAAGAAGTAGCACTGGAGAACAGCAAGTAAACAAAGAGGCTTAAATAAGAGCAGCAAAGGTCTCACAAAAGGCCAAAAAAGGCAATGGCTGTGATACTGGAATTGCAGAATACTAAAAAGCAATGATTTTGTTTCATGTACTCCCGGAAGTAAATGATTATTTGATACGCATTTTATGAGGCTTAGCTTGGGAAGTCAGACTGAACCCATAAGGAAATTTTGATAGAAGGCAATCATTAATAGGGTCAAGGAGAGAGAATGGGCAGCATTCTGTGGGTGTCAGGAGGAGGTTGTAGGTGAAGTGGAGTCATTAGCAGATGGGACTAGTTTTTCATGTTTTCCATTTCAGTAAATATGAGTGGCAGAAAAAGGAGAGTTGTGGCCATATATGTCAGTCCTGATTCAACAGGGGGTGCATTTCTTTCTTATCAAGCAAGCAGGTTATTTTCATTATGCTGCACAAACCCACGGTCATGAAGGAAAAAATTTGAGGAGGAGAATTTGCTGATGTTTTTGAACTTGTTGCTAGAGACAGGGCTCAGCAGATCACTGAGGCAGAAGCCATACGATTTAAGGGTCTTACATCAGCCTGACTGCTTTGGGCGGAAGGAGATTGAGCAAGTTCAGTATGAAGTAATGTGACAATTGGGTCATGGGGCATGGGGTTTATGCTTTTCATGGCATTGATTTCAGAGAAAGACCCCAGACATGGTCTTCCACAATTAGTTTACTTCTTGACAATGAAAGAGCTACATTGTTTAAGAGGTGGGAATGCTTGCTTATGGAATGATCAGTATTTTAGGAAGAAGAAAGCAGATGATAGGTCTCTTCAGTGGGAATGTAGACATGCTAACACTTGGTTAGGTACTACGATAGAACAGAGAGACTTATGGAAGCAGTTCAGCATGAGGGATCAAGCAAAACAAAGCAAAGGCTTGTTGGTCATTTAATGCTGGTAGAAGCATTGAGCTATGTGTAGGTTTTCACATGCTTGTTCATATTGCAGTAGTACTTATAGTGAGGTTACATTCTGGCAGAAGGAGGCAGGTCAAAGGGGGGTCATGTTCATGAGAATAGGTGTGTAGGGTAGAGGTAGTTTTACAGAGCTAAGTGGGCAATCACCACTTTCAGTAATGAGGTACCAATTGACTGGCCATAACCCTGTCCTATTAGGTTTGATTTTCTAATGCCGCTTAACTCCAGGTTCCCTTAATTTTGACCTGTTAATAACAGCCTGCATTTAAATTGGAACCTGTGCACTGAGAGAGAGCCTTACAAGACTATCTGCAAATATATAGAGCTGAGTATATTTTTCTGTATTATTCTGTATTATAGAGCTAAATTGTTGCTTAGATATCTGTTGTCTTACTGTTCTGCAAATATACAGCGATCAGTATATATTTTTCTGGTTTTATAATTTGCACTGTGATTCCTCACATCTCTGTTGAAACTGTCTCTCCCCCCCCCGTTCTTGGTTATAGTTTAAATTTGGTGGCTTTTGCAGTGCCCGCCCCACTGTAGATTTGATCTAGGACACTCCCCCAGTCCCATCTCTTTACAGCATTCTACCTAATAAACCCTTTCTGCACTTGCTTTTAGTCCTTTTTAATTTAATTACATTTTTTCAAACTGTGTGTGGACTAATATTGCTACATACTCAAGTGTGCCAGCTTGCACTGCATGTGAATTGTTTTTACTACTGTTTTTGCTACTTTTATGAAAAAAAAAAAACAATTATAAGCCTGTTTCCTACCTTTCCTGTAATTAGTGTTCCAGATACAGATTTGCTGTATCCAGGACTGTTTGTAAGCTTCTGAGCCCCCCCAAGCCTTTCTGTGTTGGAGGGAAGCCTTCTAGCTTATCAGTGGGAGTGGTAAGCATTAGGTAACCTGTCTACCACATAAGGAGTGGTTCTGGCCCAGAATTTGTAGTTATTGGCCATTTGGGCGGTCTTCCATCTCTCTCAACTTTCTGATTTGAAGGCCTGCATTTGCACTTGTTTCTGTCCTGTAACTCCTGGGCCCATCTCATTTGCTCACTCAAAAAAAAAAAAATAATAAAAAATGTTATCTGCTTTTAATGTATTTGTGTTCCTTTCTACTTTATTTTGCTTTTGCGTCATCTTAATAGTACTCAATTGTATTTATTACTGCTTGGTGTAACTCATTCTAAGCATTTCAGTTTAAGCACTTGGGCTTCAAACCAGTTGTTTTACATTAAGAAGGTTTGTGGTCTGCACTGTAGTGGCAGAACAGGTAGCTTACATCCTTCTAAGTTGGGAACTGCTGACTGAGGGCTCAGTGTCTGTTGTCTGTTATTCTAAAAGTGTATTAATTCTGGTTTAAGCACTTGGGCTTCAGGCCAGTTATTTTACATTAAGAGGGTTCGTGGTTTGCACTCTTGTGGGAGGAGAGGCTGGACTCTGCCCTTCTGAGCTGGGAATTTCTGGTTAAAGGCTTATAGTGCCTGCATATTTGAACTGCTTCTTACTGAAATTGGTACACCTTGTTTGCTGTAGCATAGACTAGATCCAGGCCTGCTGAATCTAGCTTTGTTTGTATAACTTGAGCACTAATCCAGGCATTCTTTAAAGTATTGTATTTGTTACTGCTTGGTAGTAACTTGATTAAAGTGTAGCTATCATTCTAAGTCTTTTGGATTAAGCACTTGGGCTTCAGACCAGTTGTTTTACATTAGGAAGGTTTGTAGTCTGCACTGTGGTGGCAGGACAGGTAGCTTGCATCCTTCTAAGTTGGGAACTGCTGATTGAGGGCTCAGTGCCTGTTATTCTAAAAGTGTATTAGTTCTGGTTTAAGCACTTGGGCTTCAGGCCAGTTATTTTACATTAAGAGGGTTCATGGTTTGCACTATTGTGGGAGGAGAGGCTGGACTCTGCCCTTCTGAGCTGGGAATTTCTGGTTAAAGGCTTATAGTGCCTGCATATTTGAACTGCTTCTTACTGAAATTGGTACACCTTGTTTGCTGTAGCATAGACTAGATCCAGGCCTGCTGAATCTAGCTTTGTTTGTATAACTTGAGCACTAATCCAGGCATTCTTTAAAGTATTGTATTTGTTACTGCTTGGTAGTAACTTGATTAAAGTGTAGCTATCATTCTAAGTCTTTTGGATTAAGCACTTGGGCTTCAGACCAGTTGTTTTACATTAGGAAGGTTTGTAGTCTGCACTGTGGTGGCAGGACAGGTAGCTTGCATCCTTCTAAGTTGGGAACTGCTGATTGAGGGCTCAATGTCTGTTATTCTAAAAGTGTATTAGTTCTGGTTTAAGCACTTGGGCTTCAGGCCAGTTATTTTACATTAAGAAGGTTCGTGGTCTGCACTCTTGTGGGAGGAGAGGCTGGACTCTGCCCTTCTGAGCTGGGAATTTCTGGTTAAAGGCTTATAGTGCCTGCATATTTGAACTGTTTCTTACTGAAATTGGTACACCTTGTTTGCTGTAGCATAGACTAGATCCAGGCCTGCTGAATCTAGCTTTGTTTGTATGCTTGTTGTTTGTTTGCTTGTTATTTCCCTGAAATGCTAATTCCACCTAAAACGCGGCTTTTCAGCGCTTCTGTGGATCCCTAATGATATCTGCATTGCTTACTGTACTTATTTACTTGTTTCACTTGAAAGAAAGTTACTGTTTGTCATTTTTGCATTTAAGTTACCTGTAACACATTGCATTTAAGTTACCTGGCACTTGCTCACTAAAGCAATTATATAAGTCAGCACTAAAAAATTAAAAGCACTACACCCTCACAAACTCCCCTTGAGTACCTTGTTCCCCATTGGCCCTTTTTTCAATTATAAAGGAATTCCCAATACTATTTTAGCATGTCCAAAGGTCAGTTGTCAATCTCCTCTCCGGTCCAGCTGGTGAATCTGGGAATCTTGAGGCAATGTTACACCTGCCTCATGTACACAGACAACCCTCTCCTCCTCCCAACAAACTCCAAAACATGTGAGAGATGCAACCATATAGCCAAACTGGAGGCTAAGCTCTCTCAACTCAGTACTGGTGTAACCAGTCAGGAGGAGAAGGAAACCACACTCACTACGATTCCAGTCTCACATAGACCTACCATGACAGCAAACCAAACACATAAACACACAAAAACATACTCGGAGGCTCTAAATAAAAATCTGCCTAAGCAGCAGAGACCTCCAAAGCAGACACCCAAGCAATCGCTACCCCAAAACAAAACACGTGCAACACATAGCTCACAAAGCCAGTGTGCCAAACAGTCACAGCCCTTAAGGCTAAACAACACACCTGATACACTTGTAATAGGTGACTCTATCATCAGGCACACTGATGTCCCGCTCACCAGGCTGAACAAGGAGAAGGTCACGGTGAGCTGCCTGTCAGGTGCTAGGATCTGCCACATAACACAAGCACTCAGGTCACTCCAAGGCAAGTACAAATATGACTCGGACATTGTCCATGCTGGTGTGAATGACCTGAGACGTACCTCCCTGGACTACATGAAAAGAGACATAGAGGAGCTCTCTGAGCATGTAGCCCAGGCTGGTATGACCTTGACCTTGAGTAACATCTTACCCTCACCAAGAATGATGCCACAATATGAAGAGAAGATGATCAATTTCAACAATTGGCTTAAGAATTGGTGTCATTCAAAGGGGATCCAATGCCTGTCAGCCTCTGATGACATGCTCGACAAGCCACGATGCTTCACTAGGGACGGCTTGCACCTGTCACCCCTGGGCTTTCGGATATTGGCAAAGGCTCTTGCTTCCCCCATAGTGCCTTTTTTGGGCAAGGCTCAAAAGACAAACCCACCTCCATAGGTATCACAAGGGATAAGAAACTAAGAGTAATGCTACTCAACATCAGAAGTCTAAACCTCAAGATGCACGCACTTGAAACTCTCCTTAGCATGGAGAACATCGATATCTGTGCAGTAACAGAAACCTGGTTCAAGGCTCCCGTGAGCACCCCAGCACTACCAGGTTATACCTCATACCATGCTTTTCGGCCCCAAAACTTGAACCGAACCACAAAAGGAGGGGGAGTATCAGTATTCCTCAAAGATACCCACACCTCCAGGTTGGTGGCACAGCACAAAGCATCAGAGACTATTCAGGTGCAACTAACAGTGGGTAAAACTGCCTTCCAGTTTATAGCCTGCTACAGACCACCCTCCCAAACCCAAGAACCCCACTCGGCCTTCCTGAGAACACTGGAAAATATGAAGGTCTCTCCAAACACCATTATATTGGGCGACTTCAACTACCCAAACATAGACTGGGAGCATTACTCTAGCTCCAACACCCTAGCCCAAAGGTTCCTAGAATTTATAAACTCAAATGCTATGGAACAACTTGTTACCACTCCCACAAGAGGGGAAAACATACTGGACCTGATCATCACCAACATGGGGACTCTATGCTCCAGACCAGAAGTGTATCCCTCACTGGCAAGATCAGACCATAAACTAATTTCACTGGATATTCACATCCCGACCCCACCCCCTGTCCAGAAAACCACAGTGAAAAACTTCTCTAAAGCAAATTTCACACTCCTCAAAACCGAGGTGGAATCCTTCAAAGCCCCCGAAACTGTGGAAAATACGGCCCAGACCACAGAATCCTTTATAAACACATTCTATGAACACCTTCAGGAATGCATGGATCATGCAATCCCAAATAAAACCAAGACCCAATCCTCCAAAGGCAGACGTCCTGTCTGGTGGACCCCAGCCATAAACAAACTATACAATAGAAGGAGGAAGCTACTACATGATAGAGCAAAATCCCAAAAAGGGAAGGCATCTCTGATCAGTATTAGCAAAAAACTACGGGCACTCATAAAATCGTTTAAGGCCAGCTTCGAGAGAAAAATTGCACAGGACACTAAGGATAATCACAAGGCTTTCTTTAGTTATGTTAGGAACCTGGGTGGGAATTCCCAGATATGCTCAGAATTAGTCCAAAATGAAAAAATACATCGAACCCACAGACATTGCCAACATCCTAGCTGACAGGTTCAGCGCAAACTTCTCTCCCCCCCCCCACCAAAAGGGCAAATATCTATCCCAGCAGAGTGCTGCCCCCCTGACATCTCAGATGCTCAGGTAAGAGACGCCCTCTCCAAAGCAAAAAATACAGCATCAATGGGACCAGACGGTGTCTCAGGCTGCGTCCTACATGAACTCCAAGAAGAGCTAAACCCAAACATAAAACTACTGTTCAATCTCAGCCTTACTACAGGATATGTACCCAAAGAGTGGCGTCCAGCAACAGTTGTCCCTCTCCACAAAGGTGGTGCCTCAACGGATCCTGGAAACTATCGTCCCATAAGCCTGACTAGCTTGGTCTGCAAAGCTATGGAAAGGATCATCATGGACCTCATAAATAAAGATATTGGGGACCTACAGACACTGGATCCTACCCAGTTCGGTTTTGTTAAGGGCAGATCCTGCCTCTTAAACCTGGTTGATTTCTTTGAAACAGTCACCAAGGCCATTGACGAGGGGAAGGTGGTCCACACAGCCTACCTGGAGCTCGCAAATGCCTTCGATACAATACCCCACTCGGGCATTATAGATAAGCTCACCAGCTTAAATATAAACCCCTATGTCACTAGATGGGTTGCAAACTGGCTCAAGGACAGAACTCACATGGTTAGAATTGCTGGAGCCATGTCAGACTCCAAACCAGTTACAAGTGGCGTCCCACAAGGCTCAGTCCTGGGACCTCTCTTGTTCAGTATATATTTCTCGGAGGTACAGGCCAACATGGAAGGACTGTGGCTGACCAAGTTCGCAGATGACTGCAAACTGGGCACCATAATCGACTCTCCAGCCGACACAAGCATCCTCCAAAAGGGCCTCATAGAAACAGACAACTGGTGCCAGAGCCATGGCCTCAAGCTAAACACCATAAAGTGTATAGTCATCCCCTTTGGCAAAAATAAAGTGCCCACAAATTACCACATAGGTGGTAATCCATTAAGTACAGAAGAAGTAATTAGGGACCTGGGGACCCAAGTTTATAGCAATCTCTCATTTGACAACCACGTGGCCAAAGTGGTTAGAAAAACATTTTATATAGCCCACCTAATCATGAAGGGATTCACATCTAGATCAGGGGAGGTCATCGTGCCTCTTTACTCATCCCTCATCAGGCCCATAATTGAGTACAATGCCCCTTTTGGGATGTACCTTACCAGACACCTGCAGCAACTGGAAAGACCCCAAAAGTACCTCACCAAGAGGATCAAAGGGCTCAAACAGATGCCATATGCTGCCCGGTTAAAGAAACTCCAGCTCTACTCAGTGGCATACCGCCTGCTCAGAGACGATCTGTGCCTGACATATAAAGCCATGTCCAACCCGGAATTAACGGACATGCTGCACCTCAGAAAACCCAAATCCCATCGAGCTACATGCTCGAGAGACTTGAACCTCAGCACTGAAATAAATAGGACATGCTGGAGGGACAGATTCATAACCCAGTGGCTCCCTTCACTCTGGAATAAAATCCCAGTCCAGGTTAGGCAGAGTCCCTCATTGACTCTCTTCAAGAGGAATCTTGATGAGTGGATGGGAGATCATAGTTTTACCTCGGGTATCACTACTGTGTCACTGTTAGACAGAGGCACAGTATACTAACCTCGAAAAAGGTCATAGCAAAATTAATTTAAAATGGGTGGCGAAAGCCAAACACACTCTGGCTAGGCTTATAAATGCCCTAGGGCAGATAGCCTAGTATGAACCTATGAACCTATGAACTAAAATACAGTAAACAACTAAAGGGTGGTCTGTTATAGCAAATACAATTCAAGAAACATTAAACAGACCAGCCACCACGGCTAAAAGCAAAAAAACTGCTAAAATGGATAAGCTCTTTCACACAATGTGATGCTTTATCAGATCCATGAGTTCAGGCAAAAAAAAAACAGCATATATTTATATCACTAAATACTAATTAGCAATTAAAAACTTAATGATGTAGTGTCCTTGCTTGTAAAACAGGCTTTAAATGGACAGTACCATTCAAACCTGGAAAACTATGTGCTTGCAAGGACATTATCCATTTCAGCTCCAAAACTTCTCCACCTCTAATACTATGTCCAAGCATTTCTAGAACTGTAAATACAAATGAATGTCTCTCATTTTGATTAATATGTTTGACTTAAGCATTCAAAGGATTTTTCTTTCTGATATTACCCATATGCTGCAACACACGTGCTTTCACATTCTTGTTAGTTTAACCTACATAGAAAGCTACACAATGTGAACAGTCTGCAAGGTACACCAAATTATTAGATTTACAATCAGAATAGAAATTAAACTTGTATTCCTTTGATGTAACAGGATGTATAAAAGACATTTCTACTAGACATAAATTTACAGGCATTACATGACTTAAAAAGAAAAGCACCTTTTCTCCCTATCAACGGTCTATCTATTGGAAAGGTTCTGTAACATAACTGCCTTCTAAGTGAATAATGTCACAAACTGATTTAATATTGCTACTGTAGGTTAAAGGAACATAACATTTAGATCTAACTGTTTTATGTTTAGTACTATTATTATTTCCTCTCAATAAATAGGGCTTGCGTACAGTAGCTCTTAAGCTATTAGTCTCAGAGAATATACTATTCATGTCTCGTTGGTGATAGCCCCTGTTGACAAAATCAAGACTTAACCTCTCAGTTGTCATTTGATAGTCATCATCAGTATGAATCCTGGACATCCTAAGAAATCACCCCTTCATAACATTTTTATAGACATAGTTTGGTTTAGAATTTATAAGAACTTTTTTGCATAGAAACAGTGAGTATTCAGGTCAGCATATAAGTTTGATTTGTACTCTTTTGGAAATGGTTTTACAGTACAATATTTTTGTGTTTAATCAGGAGTTTTACTGGCAGAAGCAGGGTGTATCATGGGCACACCCTGCACCAACAGTTATGCTAATGTGGTGTTAGCTAACTGGGAAGATGAAGTAGTCTATTCTAATCATATCTGCAAGCGACATTTAACGTTTTATAAACATTTTGTTGATGATGTTTTTATGCTGTGTAATAGGTCTGTTGAATTATTATATGGTTTTGTTTCTTTTTTAGAAAATAACACAACTTGTTTTAGGTTTGCTACTCAACACTCAATGAAAGTATTGACTTCCTCGATGTTTCAATTACACTTCAAGGTAATTGAATAGATACATCCCTTTATAGGAAAGCATGCAGAAAAAAATATATATTTGAAATAGAAGTATTGAACAAGGGTCTATCTTTTATTCCCACAACAACTAGCAATATTACAGATTCTATGCAGAAAAAAACGTTTATTACATAGGACCAGAATGCATCCTGACTATGGCTATAAAAATGTTATGAAGGGACAATTTCTTAGGATGTCCAGGATTCATACTGATGATGATGACTATCAAGTGGCAACTGAGAGGTTAAGTCTTGATTTTGTCAACAGGGGCTGTCGCCAACGAGACGTGAATAGTATATTCTCTGAGATTAATAGCTTAAGAGCTAATGTAGTTAAGCCCTATTTATTGAGAGGGAATGGTAATAGTACTAAACATAAAACAGATCTAAATGTTATGTTTCTTTAACATATAGTAACAATATTAAATCAGTTTGTGACATTATTTGTAAAAATTGGCCTTTTCTGTCTTTAGATGATAGGATTAACAGAATAGTGGGTGATAGACCCCATTTTACTTTTAGAAACAATTATTCACTTAGAAGGCAGTTATGTTACAGAACCTATCCAAAAGATAGACCATTGATAGGGAGAAAAGGTGCTTTTCCTTATAAGTCATGTAATGCCTGTAGATTTATGTTTAATAGAAATGTTTTTATACCTCCTGTTACACAAAAGGAATAAAAGTTTCATTTCTATTCTGATTGTAATTCTAATAATTTGGTGTACCTTCCAGACTGTTCACATTGTGCAGCTTTCTATGTAGGTTAAACTAATAAGAATTTGAAAGCACATGTGTTACAGCATATGGGTAATATCAGAAAGAAAAATCCTTTGAATGCTTAATTCAAATATATTAATCAAATGAGAGACAATCATTTGTATTTATGGTTCTAGAAATGCTTGGACATAGTATTAGAGGTGGAGACATTGTTAGTAAAACTGAAGTTTTGGAACTGAAATGGATAATGTCCTTGCAAGCACATAGTTTTCCAGGTTTGAATGGTACTGTCCCTTTAAAACCTGTTTTACAAGCAAGGACACTACATCATTAAGTTTTAAATTCTAATCGGTATTTAGTGATATAAATACAGGGTCTATATTATATACTCGAAGTTTCAAAACTTCGAACCTCTTATGATCGACACCATATGAGCGAAGTTTGAAACTTCAAATATATAATAAAAAAGAAAAACTTACCTAAACTCTCTGAGCAGGGGGACAAGTCCCCTGCATCCCCCACACGCCCGTTACTTAAATATACCAACTCTGAGATAGCATTTCATTGCAGAAAAGGGAAATCTTCCCATTCTGCATGGTATGGAGCCGTTTGTTTTAACCTTCAAACTTGTAAAAGTTTGATCATATGGTGTTGACTATGTGACATTCGAACTTTTACAAGTTCGAGGTTATAATAGGAACCCTAAATATATGCTGTTTTTTTTTTGCCTGAACTCATGGATCTGATGAAGCACTACATTGTGTGAAAGCGCTTATCTGTTTAAGCAGTTTTTAATTTTTTTGTTTTTTGAATACATTTATGCTTTTAGCCATTGTGGCTGGTCTGTTTTATGCTTCTTGGATCATGTTTACAATGAATTCATCTAGTAAACCACTAGACACTAACTGTAATAATTTCTACAGCATTTACAGCAACTGTTAATTATGTCTGCATTAAATTCATCCTGTAACCTGTTAGACGCTGCTGTAGTAATTTCTACAGCATTTACAGCAACTGTTAATTATGTCTATATTAAATTAATCCTGTAACCTGTTAGACACTGCTGTAGTAATTTCTATAGCATTTACAGCAACTGTTAATTATGTCTGCATTAAATTCATTCTGTAACCTGTTAGACACTGCTGTAGTAATTTCTACAGCATTTACAGCAACTGTTAATTATGTCTGCATTAAATTCATCCTGTAACCTGTTAGATGCTGCTGTAGTAATTTCTACAGCATTTACAGCAACTGTTAATTATGTCTATATTAAATTCATCCTGTAACCTGTTAGACACTGCTGTAGTAATTTCTATAGCATTTACAGCAACTGTTAATTATGTCTGCATTAAATTCATTCTGTAACCTGTTAGACACTGCTGTAGTAATTTCTACAGCATTTATGGCAACAGGAATATCAGCCACTCCTTCCTCCTCCTGCTGCATAGTTCAACCATTCATTAATTGTAGCACTTCTTCTTACAGAAACAGTGTTTTCTTATTTAAAAACACATTACATACAATACCATTTACAAACTTACATATTTACAGATTTGCACGATGTACAAATTTCCATTCCCTTTCGTCATTGTCATGCAAAGATATCTTACTTTTCATTATTACGTTAAACTGCTGGTTTCATTATCTTATTTGATCCCCACTCCTTTTTCAACACTCACCATCTACTTTTTTTCCTCAAAATTATTGCTAGTCTCCATTTACTATTAAACATGATTTCCTTTAGTCTACCATTCCAAACGTCCACACAACAGAGAATAATCGTTTATCTGTTGTACTAACATATTCCTTATTTTTGTGATTATAATGTCCATACATTTATTTATTTCTCACTGTTTAAAATGAAGTTCTGACTGGAGTTTATCCCATTTTCTGTGGAGTCCTGGGGAGAAAACTCTACATATTAGGCAAGTACATTTAAAGAAAAAAATACATTTTGTAAAATACATTGGGTTTACATGAAAACACAACTATATGAATGCATCTAGAACACATTATATAACATGGAGTAGCCTATGAATTTAAAGAAATATATGTTTTTCATAAGGTTGCTGGTTACAGAGAATTTTTACACAGATAAGCACATTATATAATACATCCACTGTCTATCAGTTGTAGGCACAGAGAAGGGTAACAAAGGCAGCAAGGGATTTAGCAGGAGATAACATGCAAGAGGATAAGCAGTTATATGAAACATTAGGTAGATTGAGGTAGGGAGCTTATATAGACCTGATTAAAGAAAACAGAGGAAGTGGAATGTATCTGGGAAGTGGAAGTTTTGTAAGAGGGAAAGTATATAGAGGGTGGAGTGGATGTCTGTAGAAGAATAGTGTAAATGACCGTTATAGGAGAATAAACAGTGAGATTTCTTAGTTAGAGATATGCATGTGCAAAATTAGGGTACAGAAATGTTAAGTAAAGGGAGTATAACTTAGAAGGTGGAGTTTAGGTTAAGTATGTGGAGGGGACTAGCCTGCAGTATCGCATGAGTACAACCAGTTATTTAGCAGGTGTTTCTTTAGTGATGTTTTGAAGAGATGCAATGTGCCTACCTGTCATTTCAGGGGGGATTTGGCTCCAGATTTCTTCTACTTCGTTAGAGTATAGTGAGTCTCCTGTGCTGTTGTTTGATTTTATGATGGATAGAAAAGCTTTGCTGTTCATAGGGCTTGATAAGAGGTATAGGGTTGTAGTATTCCTTTTAGAGCTGGGAATTTGTCTGGGGGGTTTACTAGTTTATGGGCTGTAATAATTTGCTGGTAGTTGAGGTGGTTTCTATGTTCTATCCAGGTAAGACTTTTGAGTGCTATGCAATGGTAGATTTTTTAAGGATTATTTGTAGCAAATTTGTAGTTTTGTTATAGGTTATCTCTAGTCCATTTTTGATGGTTATGTTAAGATGCTTGTGCTATGCTGTTCTGGAGTTATTAGTGAGGAATTTCCTAGCCCTGTAGATGGATCTGGGTTTCTAGTTTTGTTTTTCTTGATGGCTAGAAATATGTGCTAGTCATATGAGGTTATCACTGATTATTACTCCAAGGAGCTTTGCCTGTGTGATATATTCTATTTTTGTTTTGTTGACTGAAAGGATATGAAAATATTGTTTTTGGTCTGAGTAGTTTTAGGAGTGAAAAGCATCGACTGTGTTTTTTTAACATTTAAGGGCAAATCTGAGCCATTTACTAGTATTCTATGGCTAGAAAGGCCTTTTGGAAATTTTCTTGTAGGGAGGCTGGAGTTTTGGCTGAGCAGATGAGAGTGACATCATCTGGATATTGTACCAGGGTAGCTTGTTCTGTGATTCAGTACAGATAATTGATAAAGATATTAAAAAGTAGGGGTCCTAGAACTGATGCCTGTGGGACACCAAATGTGACTGTGAGGAAATCAGACTAGTCTTATTATCATTTCACAGCTTGTTTCCTATTGGATAAGTAGCTGCAGAACCAGGTTATGGGGTATTGAGGTTAGTTCTTCAAGGAGTTTCTGGTGTGAGACAGTATCAAACACTTTGTATAGGTCTAGAAGACTGTTGAGACTAGCTTACCATCGTTTCAGAGCTGATTAACTCTGTAAAGTTTAACAGGGCAGTGGTGTTGCTATTATTAGGCTGAAAGACATGTTGAGTCAAGAAGAGCAGGTTATAGTTGGTGAGGTATTTGAGAAACTGGTTGTAGATGTATTTTTCTATTACCTTGGATAAGGGTGGAAGAATGGTTGTTGGATGGTAATTGATTAGGTCGGTAGAATTTCCACTTTTACATAGGGGTATGATGTATGATATTTTCCAGAAGTTAGGGACATGATTTTCTTTTACAGATTTATTGGTAAGTATGGATAGTTGGAATGCAATAGGTTCTGCTGCTATTTTAAAGTACTCTGTAGGTAATTTGTTGGCTGCCAAGGTCGTTGGTTTCATTTGTAGAAGGCATTTTTTTTACTGTTGAGGTGGGTGCATTGTCACATTTAAAGAGTACTTTGTTGTTGGAAGGGGAATGTGGAAAAGTTACGGGTGACATGGAGTTTTGCTTGGCTAGCGATAAGATAGAATTTACAAAATGGGTGTTGAATTAAGTTGCTGTATTACCTGGGTATTTAAAGGTTGTGGTAGGTTGGGGTGGGGTAGAGGGTTGCCTGGGGTTTAGCCGTGACTTTACAGACTGCCAGAACAGTTTGAGGTTATTTTGTAGGTATTTTGTTGGTTTGTAAAATATTCTTTGTTGCAATTAAGTATTTTATCTATAATCTTTTGCTGTTGCTTGAGTTTTATTTTTTTGTATATGTTTTCCAAGCCCAGTCTCCATTTAATAGTAGTTACTTAGTAGGTTTTGTTAGCCAGGGTACTGGAATAGATTTGCCTCTTTTATTTTTGAGTGGGGCCTGCTTATTTAGTATGGGTAAGATATGATTAAAATGAGTAGCTCACAGCTCTCAACCTCTCAGTGTAAGAAATCTGGACAAAGACTGACAAAATGGGGGGACAAAGGTCCAAAATAGAGACATATTTTAAATATGGCTCTTAAAAACTTGCTAGAATAACAGGGTTTGTTTTAACATATATCTTCTGAAGGATTTGAAGCCTGACACTGAAATGCATGTCATTATTTAGTGACTTCAATCCTCAGATCATCCCAGTGATTTGCTGGAAAGCCGGAAAGCTACAATTTTTATGAAGAACAGACCAAACATATGAGCCAAAAATCTAGACATTCTGCAAAAATCTGGACAGTTCAGAGGTATGGAGTAACTGCTTCATCTAGCAGTGATGGTTTAGGCACTTCCAGTTATTTCACTTTAGATTTGTTATAAAGCATTCAGGGTTGAAATTCTGCAGATTACAGACTTGTTTGTATGTCACGTGCTTTGGAAAGTTTAGCCACTTTCTGACAGCATAGGTAGTTAGATTGTCACTAATACTGTCAGGTAAGCTTGTGGGGCTTATGTGAAAGAATCTGATCTAGTATGGTTTCTTTCATAGATGTTTTGTGGGTCCTGGTAGTGATGTTTAATAGTTGTGAAATTCCAAATAAATTTAGGTCAGTTGAGGTATTTACTTGATTCCAGTCAGTGTTTACATCACCTAAGATTATAGTCTCTTTTTATATTGTGATACAGCCACCGAAGCACTTCTTCAATTGTGACTAGATTGCTTCCATAGGAAATGTATAGTCCTGCTAGACAGACTGATTTACTGTTATTCAGCTTGAGCTGGGTAATAAGAATTTCAGCATTTTAAAACTGTGGGGTGGTTTGAGGATGTTAGATTAGTTTTCTGGTGTTTTTAAAAATTATTAGGTTCATAGGTTCATAAGTGTTTTTTAGGCTAATGACCACAAGGGCCTTTTTAAGCCTAACAATGCATCCCAAATCTCTGACAAGTTCTTATACCCTTGATAAGTATAAGCAGGTGTTTGGGAGATTAACCATTTACAGGATACCTGTGTCCATTAGAGATATAGGTGCCAAACCATGGATGAATTTCCGGTTTTCCATCCAATTGTCCAAGTTGCACTTGAATTGGGTTAGGGAGGAACTCTGCTTTACATGGATGGGGAGCCTGTTCCATAGACATGGTGGTCTCTGGGATACATACCAATTGGGTTAGGGAGGAACTTTACTTCACATGGATGGGGAGCCTGTTCCATAGACATGGTAGTCTCTGGGATACCTGCCTATCTTTCCAGCAAGACCTATTTATATCACAGGCAAGGTTTTTGTTTTTAGAATGTGTAATTCTGGTGCTGTGTATTTTGTGGATATGCAGGGGATCCTTCAGAGTGGGGTCTAATAATGCCCTGTATGCCAAGCATAGATCTCCCCTCAAAAGCCTGTAGGAAACAAAACGCAGGGATAGGGCCTTGAGGCAGTCTGCATAGGGCATTTTACTCATGCCATGTATTCTTTTAGTGAGGAAACTCAGTGGATGTTCCAGTTGATGGATATGCCTGGCTAGGTACATAACAAAGGGGGCATTTACTCAATGATAGTTCTGATGAATGCCGGATACAGTGGAACAATGACTTCCTTGGACTTAGATGCCATACCTTTGTTTATAAGTTGTGCACTATAGAATGATTTCCTCACCACAGTAGACACATGATGGTCAAAGTCTAGATTACTGTATGTGTGTGTCCCTAAGTCCCTGACTACTGGGTCATCTCTAAGGGATGTATTGTCACTATGCTAGTTCCCAGGGATGGATGACTTCCCAAAGGATACTGTTAAGCATTTCTTGGCATTTAGTTTTAGTCCATGGCTCTATCACCAGTTGTTTGTCTGTGCAACCCCTCCTGGAGAACATTTTTGTCAGTGTAAGATTCAATGACAGCACCTAATTTGCAATCATCTGAAAATTTAGTCAGCCAGAGACCACTGACATTGGCCTTCACTTCTGAGAAGTAAATGCCAAAAAGGAGTGGTCCAAGCACTGATCTCTGAGGCAATCCACTTGTGACTGGCCTCTTTGTAGAGGTGAACTCCCCAATTCTAACTTCCTGGATCCTGTCTGTGAGATAGTTGGCTATCCAACAGGTGACATAAGAGTTTGTAACTAACTTCTTGAGTTTGCCAACAATACCCGAGTGGGGTATTGTGTCAAATGCCTTGGCCAGGTCAAGGTAGGTTGTGTGAACAATTTTGCCCTCATCCATTGCTTTGGCAACCTTCTCAAAGAAGTCCACCAGGTTGAGTAGGCATGATCTATCATTGATGAAATCAAATTGGGTTGGGTGCAGTGTCTGGAGGTTTACTATATCTCTTTTGATCTTCTCCATGATAATTCTTTCCATGCCTTTACATATAAAACTAGTGAGACTTATGGTTCTGTAGTTTCCAGGGTCTGTAGATGGCCCAACTTTGTGCAGAGGGATGACTGTTGCGTTTCTCCATTCATGAGGCATAAAACCTATTTGGAGGCTACAGTTAAATACTAATTCCAGAGGCCTTGATAGGTCATGTTTCATGCTGTTTATAAGGCATCTTGGGATATTGTCTGGGCCCATTGATGCATTCTTCTTGGTCTTAGAGAGAGCATTAAGGACATGTTCCTAGTGATAGCAGAGAGAGTTATATTTAATATTTCCTGAGGGAAGGTTGGGGGGGGGGGAGTTGGAGCTGAATTTATCAGCCAGGAGGTTTGCTATGTCTAATGGCTCAATATAGGTTGCTCCATTTACAATGAGCTCTGCACACAATTGTGTATTGCCTTTGAGACTGTGGACATAGCTAAAGAGTGCTTTGTGGTTGTCCGTGACCTGGGAGGCCAAACTTACCACAAATTTGGCTTTGGTAGACTGCACTTGTCCTCTGAGTTGTTTGTTTAGTTTGATGAGAGTGCTTTTGTCCTGCTGGGTGCTGCACCTCCTAATTTTTGTCATGATTTTCTTCCTCCTGTTATACAGCCTATTGATTTTGGGATTCCACCACAGTGGCTTGAGTTATTTCTGTAGTTCTTCTTGGTGGGTACAGCCTCCTCTATGTAGCTATTAACATGCTTGTGCAGGGTTTCTATGAACACTTATGCATAGGCAACAGTGTTCTCAGGGTTTATGGGGGGCTTGACATTCGGTTCTCACTTAATAGCAGTAGGTTAGCCTTAGAATAGTTCCTGAATATTCCAGGTTTACCTGGGGGTCCAGGTTGTATTTTTACTTCAAAGGAGACCATTTTGTGGTCTGACTTTACCAGGGAAGACATTACAGTAGGGGGTGTGCAGCACTCTCCCATATTAGTGAGGACCAGATCCAGTATGGCTGCACCCCTGGTTTGTGTATTGACTATCTGGTCCAGGGATTTTGTGTTTACAAAATCCAGGAATCTCTTTGCATGCACATTCGGTGTCATATAGGATTCCCAGTTAATTGTGGGGTAATTAAAGTCACCCATGCATATCATATTGGGTTGGATGGTTAGTGTTTCAAATAAGTTTAAATATATGGTATGGGTTTCCTGGGTTATAGAGGGGGACCTATAGCTTGCAAAGAAGTGTTATTGGATTTTTCCTATGGTGATTTGCACATGGAGCAGCTCAAGTGCATTGTCCTGTTTGATCAGCCTTGAAGTATATTTATCTTTGATGTAAATAGAGACACTTCCACCTTTAGTCCCTGCCTGTGAAGTAGCTGGTCTAAATGTATGGAAGGCATTATAACCGAGCACTGTTGGTGTGCTGTCTGCAGCTTTAAGCCATGTCTCAGTGACTGCACAGATGTCATCATTCTCTAGGGTAAAGAGAGCTTCTAGGGAGTGGAGTTTTTTGTTTAAACTCCTAGCATTGAGCAGTAATATCTTTAGATATTCTTGGTTTTGATTTGCTATGTCGAAAGTACTTTCAGTTTGGCATTGCCTAAAAAAAGGCACTATGGGGGAAGACAATGTTTTAGCTAATATTCTAAAGCCTAGAGGGAGAGGTGCAGACCATCACTGGCAAAGCAGTATGGTCTGTTGACAATCTCCTTCCATGCTGAGAAATATTGCACCCCTTTAGAATGACAGCAGAAACTAAGCCAATTATTAAAGTTAATAATCTTTTGTTCATATTGTGGCATCATCCTTGGAGAAGGTAAAATGTTGCTCAATGCTAGGCTCATACCAGCCTGAGACACATATTCCGAGAGCTCCATGATGTCTCTTTTCATATAGTATAAGGGGTTCATCTCAGGTCATTTACTCCCACATGGACTATGAATTAATCATATTGGTAACTGTGGTTCAATGACCTGAGTGCCTGCATAATGTGACAGATTCTAGCCCCTGATAAGCAACTGACTGTGACTTTCTCCTTACTCTGCCTGGTGAGAGGGACATCAGTGTGTCTCACAATTGAGTTTCCAATGACTACAATGTTGGATTGTGTGGTGGCTTGCCTTACAGGCTTAGAGGTAGAGGCTCCATGAGATGTAGCTCTGTGTGCTGATGTGGGTGTTGTTTTGAAAGAGTGCATTTGTGGCTGCTGAGGATATTTGTTATGTGTACTTCATCTAGGTGGTCTTTGTGGTTTAGGAAGGTTACAATTAAGTGCCTCAGCATATGTGGGTTGATATGTCTGCTTTAAATTGTGTGTGATGGGTGCTGCGTGTGTACTACTGACAACCTTATTGACATTAGGAGTACTTTTATGTTAGAGCTTTGTCTCAAGTGACATTCTCTAAATACATCTCTCACATACCATATCAGTTTGTTCGAGAATTAACTGGTTGTCAGTAAACATGAGGCAATTTCTACATTGTCTCAAGATGCCCATATTCACCAAGCCAGTAACAGAGACAGTAGGAAAGTTCATATCCATGGCAACAGACCTTTTTTTACTGAGTAGACAGATGGAGTGAGAATATCAATTACTGTCAAGAGTATCCAATTTGCAGCTATGGGGACAGTGCTTGTCACTGCAAACTAGGTGTCCTGTGTGTAACTAGGTATTGGAGAAATTTCAATTGTGTTTTTATAGGAAAAATGTCACTCAAGATGTCTGAGTCTATACAGAGTACTGCCAAACACTTGAGGGGAAACTAATACGTAGACCCTGAAAATTTAAAGATGAAGTATGTAGGCAGATATTCTGAAGTTAGAAACAAATCAAGCAGTACTTACTGAAAACAAAGAATTAGCTTGTCAAGAATTATGAAAAGAGGGGAGTCGCATGGATGGCTACTGCCTGGCTACTACTAATGCTGGCCTCAGCACAGCTTCACTCTGTTAGGATACAATACTCCTTTGCTTCTTCTCTCACCATTATCAAAATGTTAGCACCAGTCCCAAGATGAGAAGCTAGCCAAAGCCTGTTTAGTGATCCACAGTCTTGTCCCAGATGATGCAAGGGTCTGTAGGATTATAGCATTTTCCTGGTAGATGTCTTGAATAGCAACCAGACCAGTCAGGAACATTTAGCACAGACACTCACTCTCCAACCAGAAACAGTCAGGAATCAATACACTCTGCACCTTCCCTTACCAGGAAAAGAATACAAGCACAGATTCCAAGTTGTCACCTATAAAGCAGTTATTAGGATTTCTGGTGATCAGTAAACTCCAGGAAATCATGTAACAGCACTCCTTCTCTCACCAGAAGAAAACAGAAGTACTAATTCCAAGATGACTAATTCTATTACTATATTTCTAAACTTCTTTTGCTACTCCACCACCTCTTTTTGTTAGTCTATCTAACCTGATTATGTTATATCCAGGGGAAGTATTTCATTACTAGTTATTTCTGGCTTTAGTCAAGTTTCAGTAGCTATAAGTATGTCGGGTTATAATGGGAGAGGGTTGTGTAGAGATCAATGGTCTTGCTACATATGCTTTGAAAATTTGTGTTTAGGAGAAATAGGTTACAAAACAAGTTGTGGTTTGGGAGAGGAGTTGTGGTGCTCTGAAGGGGTGTGATTGGTTCTGACTGTATATTGGTGCTTGGGCCAGGGTTGTGGTGAATGTCCCCAATTTGGAGCAGCTTAGTTATGGTATGTAGATATGTGTATCAAAATCTAGGATTTTTATTTGTATGTAGGTAGGTGGAGAATTATAACTTCCTGAGCTTTAAGTGTTTAAAGAAGCGTGTGTTTAGTAGTGAGTGTGGATATAGCTCAGGAGATATGTTTGAAAAATGTGGTGTATTAGAGGACTGTTGTGGTTGTGGATCTACAGGAGAGAAACTGGGTGGATGTAACTGTGATTGAATGATTGTGATGTGTGTGAGAAGAGTAAACAGTGTTATGTTGATTGCAAAACAAAGTTTTGCTCTTGAATGGAATGTAAGATACATCATGTATTCATGACAGTGGGAGTAGTGTTTCTTGTAGTGTAGGATTGCTAGCATATTGCTTAATGTATCTTTAAGGTGGCTAGGGTGTATTATTGAAGGTTGCTGGAGTATTAGACAGGGAGAGGTCATAATAATGATGGGGGAGGTGTTGCTAGAGGCAATTATTGATTAATTGTGAGAGGTCGGCATGGGTTGTAAGGTATAAATGTATGTGTAGTGGGGTTGAGTGGGAATTGAGTGTAGGTTAGGGGAGCGTAGTGGAGCTTGAGCAGAGTGAGGGTGGAACGGAGTGGGACCCACACACAGAGTATTGTATTCTCAAGTAAAACAATCAGTGATGCTGCATTTAGAAATATGATGAACTTATTAAGACAATATTACAGAGATTAAACTAACACAACCAAAGTATATTTTGTGCCAATGTTTCTGACGAAAAGAGCAGCAGACAGTCCTGTGTTAGCAAGTATATTGAGGTAAATGGTCCTACAAAGCCTAATTTATGACTGGAAACTAACATGTATACATTTTTTTTAGTATGGACTGTAACACAAGTGTGTGTGTGTGTGTGTGTGTGTGTGTATGTGTGTGTGTGTATCCATCTATCCATACATAGCCCCTTTTTCCCATTTTGCACTCTTGCTCTCTCTATAAATATGTGTGTATATATATATATATATATATATATATATATATATATATATATATATATATATGTGTGTGTATATAGGCCCCCTTCAGTAGAGCGACCATAAAACAAGTTCGAACCTCATATGGTCGAGACCATATGTTCGAACTTGTAAATGTTCGATTGGACTGAATGGAGATCTCCATACAGTGCGGAACAGGAAGATATCCCTTTTCCGCAATGTAGTGCGATCTCGGAGTTGGTATATTTAAGTAAGGAGGTGGGGGGGTGCTACACCCCCCCTGCTACAGACATTTAGTTTTGTTTTTTGTTGTTTTTTTAGTTTTTTACTTCAGTGTTCGAACTATTACAAGTTCGAACATATGGTCTCAGCCATATGTGGTTCAAACTTGTAATATGTTCGATCTGCTGAAGTAGATCCATATATATTAGATATATATATATATATATATATATATATATATATATATATATATATATATATATATATATATATATAAATGGGTCTTTCTACGTTAATTTATCAAAAATACGGTTCATTGAACCGTATTTTTGATAACTCACTTCCACAAAAGTGCATTCTATCAAAAATGCACTTTCGCAGAACAAAAAAATAAAAAGTAAACAAAAAAAAATAACAGCTTAAACAGTATGATGCAGTGGGGCAAGCCCCCCTGCACCCCCCCACTTTAATATTCTCCCGTTGCGATCACACTACAGTGGGGATAAAGGAATATTCCCTTATCCCCACTGTAAAAGGATCTCAACAAGAGTTTCCTTAGTTGTACATCAACAGTATACATTGATGTACAACTAACGTTACATGCAAACTGCATGTTTTTTTGTTTTTTTTTTAACGAAAGTGCATTTTCGATAAAATGCACTTTCGCTGAAGTGGGTTTGACAAAGTACGGTTCGATGAACCATACTTTTGACTATACAGCCAGGACCCATCTATATATATATATATATATATATATATATATATATATATATATATATATATATATATACACATACAAGAAATCCCCAAAGCAACGAGAATGCAAGTTCCAAGTAAGTAGCACCAAAATCCAATAATATCCCCAGTAGAAGGCAAATGCAAGTAAAATATAAACAAATCACACTGAGATAACTCCAGAAAAATAACAGAAGTTTAATAAACTGATGTGAACTGCTTCATCAGACCGCATTAAAATAAAACCATCCAGTTATATATAAAAAAGCAAAAACTCCTAACCTATCATGATTGCTAAAATTCCCTCCAAAAACATTAATTAAAACATAGCAAATTAAGACATACAATATTAAAGGGGCAAGCACCCATAAGCACAAAATATGCAATGAAAACATCTCTGTCATGATGTAAACTAGACAGATATATATATAAATGCATCACTATACACTTCATGATGGGTCATAAAATGGTATATACAGACCATATATACATATACAACCATGTAAAAAATATAATAATAATTAATAAAATTATTTTAATTTTCTAGGTTTAAGTACAGGCTTGAGAAGGACACTATCATTCAAGCCAATTTTGTTTTATTTTAAAGTTGTCTGATGAAGCAGTGTCTACCACTGTGAAAGCGCTCATGTCAGTTTATTAAACTTCTGTTATTTTTTGGCATTATGTCAGTGTGATTTGTTTATATGTTACCTGCATTTGCTTCTACTGGGGAAATTATTGGATTTTGCTGCTATATATATATATATATATGTGTGTGTGTGTGTGTGTGTGTGTGTGTGTGTGTGTGTGTGTGTGTGTGTGTGTGTGTGTGTGTGTGTGTGTGTATGTGTGTGTAGCTATATCTATAGCTATCTATCTCTCTCACATATATATATATATATATATATATATATACACACACACACACACACACACACACATGGTTCTACTTTCTTTAATCGAATTTACACTTACCTGAACCACTAAACATCAAATTGATATCACTGAAACCTTATTAGTGGCCAAGTGGTTTGTTTCCCTTAGAAAAAATACCAGTGATCTATTGAATCGCAATAATAAGGTTTTGGTGAAGTTGTCTTCCGTTTTTCAAATTCAGGTAAGTGTAAATTCGATTAATGAAGGTAAACCCATATATATATATATATATATATATATATATATATATATATATATATATATGGCAGAACAAACTCTCTAACCTTCTACCTAACACCCTCGGAGTACCACAAGGCTCTATACTGGGGCCCTTGCTGTTCTCCATCTTCATTAACGACCTTTATAATGTCATCCCAAAAGTCAGCTGTATCCAATATGCTGATGACTCTACTCTGATTTGCTCAGCCACATCTTCAGTAGAGTTATGGTCAGCTACCCAGACCACCTTTAATACAATAGAAAATTGGCTTTCTGAACATCGTCTGATCCTAAATCCCAAAAAAACTAAAATGCTGTTATTTTCACCAACACGTAGGTCTACCGCTTTCACCTTTACCATAAAATCAAATGATGGCACAATAATCTTCCCTGACCCATCTACAAAACTATTAGGTGTCATCATAGACAATAATCTCAAATTTGACCTACATGTTAACCAAACTATCAAAACCATCAATAAAAAACTAGGGTCACTTTACAGAATAAAAGCCTTCCTAACCCCTCCAGCTAAAATTGCCATAGCTCGCTCTCACCTTCTTTCAACCCTTCTGTATGCATCCCCTCTACTCTCGAATTTGAACAAGACTGTCCTTAACAAACTCTCAATTTGCTACAACCACATTGCCAGGTTTGCCACTGGGCTGCCTTTTAGGACACATCATAGGTTCATAGGTTCATAGGTTCATACTAGGCTATCTGCCCTAGGGCATTTATAAGCCTAGCCAGAGTGTGTGTGGCTTTCACCACCCCTTAGGATGAGAATACTATACCCATTAGTTTGCTGTGCCTCTGTCCAGCAGTGATACAGAGATGATTCCCGGGGTAAACCTACGATCTCCCATCCACTCGTCAAGATTTCTCTTGAACAGAGTCAGTGAGGGGCTCTGCCTCACATGGACTGGGATTCTGTTCCATAGTGTAGGGAGTCTCTGGGTGATGAATCTGTCCCTCCAGCACGTCCTATTTATATCCGTGTTGAGGTTTAAGTCTCTTGCTCTCGTGGCTCTGGTGGATTTGGATTTTTGAGGTGGAGCATGTCCATTAATTCCGGGTTGGACATGGCCTTGTATGTCAGGCACAGATCACCTCTGAGCAGACGGTATGCGACTGAATAGAGCTGGAGTTTCTTCAGTCGGGCATCGTATGACATATGTTTGAGCCCCTTTATCCTTTTGGTGAGGAACTTTTGGGGTCTTTCCAACTGCTGCAGGTGTCGGGTAAGGTACATTCGAATGGGGCGTTGTACTCAATCATTGGTCTGATAAGTGAAGAGTACAGGGGTACAATGACCTCTCCTGATCTGAATGTGAATCTCTTCATGATCAGGTGGGCAATGTAGAAGGTCTTCCTAACCACTTTGGCAATGTGAGTGTCAAAAGAGAGGTTACTGTCAACTTGGGTCCCCAGGTCCCTGATAACTTCTTCCGTGTTTAATGGATTACCACCTATGTGGTAATTAGGGGTTACCTTGTTTTTCCCAAAGGGTATGACTATACATTTTTTGGCATTTAGCTTAAGGCCATGGCTCTGGCACCAGTTATCCATTTCTATGAGACCTTTCTGGAGGATGTCTGTGTCTGATGGAGTGTCAATTATGGTGCCCAGTTTGCAGTCATCTGCAAATTTTGTCAGCCACAATCCCCCTATGTTTGCCTGCACTTCAGAAAAATAAATGCCGAACAAGAGGGGGCCCAGGACTGAGCCCTGTGGGACACCGCTCGTGACCGGCTTAGAGTCTGACATGGCACCAGCAACTCTAACCCTGTGTGTTCTGTCCTTGAGCCAGTTTGCAACCCATCTTGTGACATATGGGTTTACATCTAAGCTGGTGAGCTTTTCTATGATGCCCGAGTGGGGTATTGTGTCGAATGCTTTTGCTAGGTCAAGGTAGGCTGTGTGAACTGCCTTACCCTCATCAATGGCCTTAGTGACTGTTTTGAAAAAGTCGACCAAGTTCAAGAGGCAGGATCTGCCCTTGACAAAGCCAAATTGGGTAGGATCCAGTGTCTGTAGGTCCCCAATGTCTTTATTTATGAGTTCCATTATGATCCTCTCCATAGCTTTGCAGACAAGGCTCGTCAAGCTTATGGGCGGTAATTTCCAGGGTCTGTAGAAGCACCGCCTTTGTGGAGTGGGACCACAGTTGCCGTACGCCATTCTTTGGGTACGTATTCTGTAGTAAGGCTAAGATTAAACAGCAGCCTTATGTGTGGGTTTAGTTCCTCATTGAGTTCGTGTAGCACACAGCCGGGGACACCGTCCGGTCCCATTGATGCTGTGTTTTTTGCTTTAGAGAGAGCAGCTCTCACCTGGGCATCTGAGATGTTTGGGAGGCTAGACTCTGGTGGGATAGATATTTCTCCTTTTGGGGGGGAGGGAGGGGAGAAATTTGCACTGAACCTGTATGCCAGTATTGCATCAATCTAAATCAGCTTGGTTGGCTTGAACTACCTAGCCTAATCCAGTACAACTGATTATGGCCTATAAAATCCTCTATAATCCGGACAATACTCCTGCACTTAAAAATATTATCACCCCCTATAACAATCCTAGACCGCTTCGATCCTCTAACAAACTACTAATTCAGACTAGCAAAATTAATAACACAGCCGGTGATTCTCTCTTTGCAAACTCTGTAAGTAGATCCTGAAACTCTCTTCCAGCTGATATTACCTTACTTTCCACCTTAGGTCAATTTAAAACTAGACTCAAACAACATTTGTCACTTAACTGGCTATGTCAATGTATCAAGCCAGGCTAACTCGAATGTGTAAAAATCTGTTAACCAGTTTACTGTGTAATTTAATTTAATCCTGACTTGTGCTCAGGACTAACTGTAACCTGTGGAACTTGTTTAACTTGCTTACTTATGTAATCTCTGTAAATAGTCTGTTTGTAATATGTAATGCTGGTATTATGTAATGCTGTATCTGCTTACCCTTGGAGCTTTTCTCCCCGGGCCTCCACTGAAAATGGACATGCATCCAGTCGGACTATCCCGGTCAACAAATGTAAAATAAAAAAAATAAAAATAAATAAATAAAATAAATATATATATATATATATATATATATATATATATATATTTTTTTTTTTTCAACCTAGTATAAGTTGTTGCTGTTATAAGGAGGGTGCATAAGCAAATACATTTTCCTAATTCTTATTTGCAAGCTAGGATATTGTTAAATAAGTAACTAAATGGTGGAAGAAAAATACTTAGTTTTAATGAAAGGAGCTGGAGCCTCTAGTAGTGTGCACATGGTAAGATAGCTAGATGCATTAAACAGAGAGTACATTAGTAGCTTATAATTATGAGTTGAACATTAATCATACTTTAAATGTTCTTTTCCACTGGGGGTGTTCTTGGTTGTTGATGACTGGTCTCACTGAGTATATTGGCAAAGTTTTCTGAAATGTGAATGATGATGCACTATATAAATATTGTGTTTTACTGTCGATAGCTGAAAGAGGAGAAAATAGGCAGAGTAAGACATAGTTAGCAGAGGAAAGGAGAAAATATAAGCTTAAACTGTGCTTAATATTGGAGAGAGGTGTAGAGGTTAGGAAGATATGCACAAATAGACCCTTACCTTCACCACTGTTCCCTGAGGTCTGTTGGCAAATGATTAAGAAACACAACTGTAAGCACTTCAGGGTGTGTGGAAATTACATGACAGTGAACAAATTTGCTAGTAGGTAAATGAATAAGTACCTGTTAGAAAGCTGAGCAGTTTACCCTAGATTTTTTAAGTACATCATTTAACCCAGAATTCAGTATTTATTTCCATTTCCTCCTTATATTTTCAAAGAAATTTTCTTTACTAAATTTTTCCCAAGATTTTGCAAAACGTATACATTTTAGGGGAACATTTTCTCTAAACTTTTTTTTTAAAACATTATATACAAATCCTTTCACTGATTCTATATGGCCTATTTCTCCTTACTGGTAATTTATTAAACATTAATCTCCACTAAAAAATCTTGACATTCTACTTGCTTATTATACCACTCTGTTTGTACTTTTATAGCTTTATCTGTTTCATTCACTAGCTCAGCCCAAGTATTAGCATAATAATATTGTATCATATTTTTATACCATACTTTCCTCTCATTTTGTATTGCATGGGTTTTTATTTTACATAAAATGCTTTTCCTTCATAGCATCTCATTACTTCATTTAAAGATACTTTTCCTCTTTTGACTTTTTTAACATAACCCAATGTCACTTATATTGCCACTGCAGTAAAATTACTATTAACTCTTCACTTTTATCATTTGTTTAAACAAAACTTTATACAAATTCAAAGAAGCAGCCTAAACAATTGGGTTTATTAATCCTAAACCTCCACCTACCTTGTCCATGTATAAGACTCCTGCCTTCACTGCATTCAATCTCCATATAAGAGTAAACAATTACTTGTGGTATTTCTTTTTCATAGATTATTGGCAACATATAAACACTATCTAAGTGTGCAATCTTTCCCAATATAACTGAATTAATCAAATACAATTTTTTGTTAAACAATAGCTTTTATGTTTTCTAAAAAACAATGATCCTTTCTTTCATCTAGCATCCTGTTTCATTGCTTCTCACTTACATTTTACCCCAAATGTTATTTCTAACATATACATTTCTTTCACTGAGAACTGTACTCCTCCTATCTTTACTTTATCACCCAGTGCTTTACTTTTTTTGCTTTATTTAAAGTCATGCCTCTGATAATTAAACAGTTTGTTTCTCGTAATCAGTACAACATCATCTGCATAAGGAAACCTGACTGGAATTTTTATCTCTTCATTAGTAATAGAAGTAGCACCTCTTGTGTGTAAATTTACATCTCTGACTAATACATTCATGACTAATAATAATATACTACTCATCGGACATCTCTGATGTATGCCATTCTTTATATCAATTTCTTTGCTTAACCATCCATTCACTAAAATTCTTACTTTATTTTTATTATATGCAGACCAACATGCATTCTTAATTTTCTTACTAATGTGATATTATTTCATAAAGTTCATGTTGCAACTGTCTAAAAATCTTTATTTAAATCTTCTGTCTTGATCTTGCCCACACCATTGCTGTTTATATCATCTACAGTTTCCCTTACTATGAATAATAATTCCTGGCATCCTTTTCCCCTTATACTATATATGTTATCTTCCATAATACTTTTCATTTTACTTTCCATTCTCTTCTGAATTCATTTCATACGTTCATCGGTTCATAAGAGATTACTAGGCTAGTGGCCCTAGAGCTCTTACAAGCCTAGTCATGTTAATCCCGAGTTGCCTCAAATGTCATTGATTAGATGGATGTAATTCACAGAACGAGTCTATGAGGGACATTGGCACCATCCTCAGGGTGAATTTGTAATCTCAGATTCATTTGTCCTGGTTACACTTGAATAGGGTCAGTAAGGAGCTTTGGTTCATGTGAAGTTGAAATTTATTCCAGAGTAGTGGCAATCTCTGGAAGATATATCTCTGTCTTTAGCATGTTCTGTTAATGTCACATGCTAGGTTAAGATCCCTAGAGTGAGTGACTCTTGTGCCTTTTGACTTGTGGATGTGCAGCATATCCATCAGGGCATGGTTAAAGACTGCCTGTAGGCCAGGTGCAAGTTGCATCTCAGTAGCCTATGCAATACAGAGCACAGTTGCCGAGCTTTCAGTCTATCCATGTAAGTCATGGTTTGGAGGCCCTGTAGTTTCTTACTGAAAAACCTCTGTTGTCTCTCCATCTGAATGCAGAAGGGAGCATTGTACTCTAATAAGGGTCTGATGAAGGTTGAGGACAGTAGAGTTATAACATACTTAGACTTGGATGCACTGCCCTTACTTATGAAAAGACTTTCCTTACCACTGTGGAAACTTGGTGTCAAAGTTCAGATTGCTGTCTACATTTGTTCCATATCTCACACCACTGGGTTTAAACTTAGGGGGTGCTGTCAATAATATAATTAGCAAGGAATCCTGCTTTGCCAAAAGGGATAATAATGCACTTTTTTGCATTTAGTGTTAGACTGTGGCTTTGGCAGCAGTTATTTGTCTGTGTTAAACCCTCCTGTAATATGTTAACATTGTTTGGGGACTCAATGATTCCACCCGATTTGCAATCATCAGTGAACTTGGTAAACCAAAGGACATCTACTTTAGCCAAGACTTCTGAAAAATAGATTCCAAACAGTGCAGGGCCCAGCACAGATGCCTGTTGTATGCTACTGGTGACAGGTCTACTGGTAGTGGTGGAGTCACCAACTTTGACAGTATGTGTTCTGTTGGTGAGCCAATTGGCTACTCATCTAGTGATGTAAGGGTTAATCTCCATCTGGGAGAGTTTCTTGATGATACCTGAGTGGGGGGTTGTGTCAAAAGCCTTGGCTAGGTTAAGATAGGCAGTATACACTGTTTTACCTTCATCCAGGACTTTGGTGACTTTCTCAAAGAAGTCTACTAGGTTTAATAAACATGATCTACTTTTAACAAAGCCAAACTGGGTTGGAGCTAGAGTATGAAGGTTGCCTATGTCCTTGTTGATAAGGTCCATGATGATTCTTTCCATGGCCTTGCAGATGAGGCTGGATAGACTTATGGGTCTATAATTCCCATGGTCAGGTGATGGCCCTCCTTTGTGTAAGGGGATTACTGTTGCTGTTCTCCACTCTGCTAGAACAAAGCCAGTTCTCAGGCTATAATTAAAGTGAATGGGTCCACTAGGTCCTATTTTAGATTGCTTAATAAGCAACCTGAGATGTTATCTGGTCTCAATGAGGCCATGTTTTTGGCATTGCAGAGCACAGATATGACCTGACTTTAGAGATACAAGGCAGGGGACTGGTGTCAGGTATACTGATCTGTCAGCTAGGATGTTGGCAATTTCATCTGGTATAGTATGAGTGGTACCATCTACTACCAGTTTGGCACATAGCTGGGCATTCAGTTTTAGATTTTGGATGTAGTTAAAGAATGCCCTATGATTACCCTTAGCTAGGGATGCTATTTTACCTTCATAATTAGCTTTAGAGGACTTTACAAGATTTCTGATTTGCCTGTTCAAGCTGTGGAGGGAATATTTCCTCTGCTGGGTCAGTTCCCTCTTGTTCTTAGAAATAATTTTTTTTCATTTTGTTATACAATGTGTTTAAACTTGAGGTCCACCAGGGTGGCTTATTTTTTTGGGAGGACCTGGTTTTAATCCAGTCAGGTACAGCTGTGTCTATACAGTTGCTTAAGTGCTTATACAGGGCATTTGTGTACACCTCTGCATAGGAGTCATTGCTGTCTGTGATTGTGGGGGTATAAAACTTTTTATGCCCTCTTTTAGTAGGTTGTAGTTTGCTTTGGAAAGGTTTTTACTTATTTTGCTCCTGTGGTGGTGACAGGTTCAATAGTCTGACCTTAACAGGGGGAGCATCCCATAGGGGGTGCAGTGACCCCCCCCATGTTGGTGAGTACTATATCTAGGAGATTTGAGCCCTTTTTGGGGGTGCAGACTATCAGTTCTAGAGCATTTGTATTGACAAAGTCCAGGAACATTTGAGTGAGCATGTTCATGCTCATGTATGTCACTCAGTTAATGGAAGGATAGTTGAAATCTCCCATTACTAAGGTGTTGGGCTGTATGCAGAGTGACTCTATTAAGTCCAGGTAGGCAGTGTGCTTTTCTTGGTTCATATTGGGGGACCTATAGCTAGTAATGATGTGGTAGGGGATTTTCCCTATAGTTAATTGGGCATGGAGTATTTCAAGAGAGCCATACAGCTTCACCAGTCTCGATGTGTACTTGCCTTTAATGAAGATGGATACACCTTCACCTTTGGTTCTTTCACACTCATTTTGAGGTCTGAACGTGTGGAAGGCATTGTAGCCTTGCATGGCCAGTGTGCTCTCCACAGCCTTGAGCCATGTTTCAGTGACTGCACTCATGTCAGCATCTTCCAAGGTGAGGAGTGCTTCCAGGGAGATCAATTTCATGTTTAGATTCCTAGCATTAAGCAGCAGAACTTTGAGTTTGTCTCAAGTGAATTTTGATATGTTGGAAATGTTTTTGTTCTGATATTGCCTAAAAAAGGCACTATGGGGGAGGCAAGTGCCTTTGCCAGTATCTGAAAGCCTAGAGGAGACAGGTGCAGACCATCTCTGGCAAAGCAGCATGGTCTGTTGACCATATCTTCCCAGGCTGACAGATACTGGTTCCACCTGGACTGATACCGCAAGATAAGCCAATTGTTTAAGTCAATCATTTTTTTGTTTATATTGTGACATCCTCCTGGGTGAAGATCGAGTGTTGCTTAGGGCTAGGGTCATACCTATCTGGAACACATAATCTGAGAGTTCAGTCATGTCTCTCTTCATATAGTCCAGAGAGGTATGTCAAGTCATTCACCCCAACATGGACTTTGACAGAGTCATAATGATACTTGTTGAGTGACTTGAGTGGATGTGTGATTTGATGGCTTTAATCACCTGACAGTCAGCTGACCTTAACCTTCTCCTTGTTCAGCCTGGTTAGGGGACATCTGTGTGCCACACTATGGAGTCACCTATGACCAAAGCATTAGGTTTTGAGGTGTTTTGTCTTAGGGGCTTATTTGCTGAGTATGTGTGTGTTATGTGTATTGGTTTCTGTTTGCATAGCAGTGTGTGTGCAAGTGATTTACATTTTCAGAAATGTCAAGTGTTTCCCCAATGTAAACAGACCAGGCTACCTCCTAGAGCACTAGATGGAAAATCCATTGACCTCTTTTGAAGTAAAAATAATTGTATGCTAGAGTCTAAAAATACATTACTTTATCCAACAGCTAGCTAGATAATGAAGTCAGATCAAGCAGAACAGACCATGGGAGGCAAAATCATCTTTTTCAGTATAAGCACAAGAAAAGGCAAATAAGTAATTCAGGATATCAAAAGCAGTGTAGAAAGTGAGGAGTTTATTAAGCTTAATTTACTGTAGGAGTCGGCAGCTTAAAATCACCAGCTTTAAAAGCAGATTAACAAAAGGGAGGGTGGGAGGGAATCACCAATAGTGCTTCAGATATTGCAAAAAAAAAAAAAAAAAACTCTAATTATATTAAGCTTACATTACCCAGATGGGAGTGGGGATTCAAACCCACACTCATAGGTTCGTAGGTTCATAGGTTGGTACTAGGCTATCGGCCCTAGGCCCTATGCAAGCCTAGCCATAACAATTGCCTTGATATTTCTTCCCACAATATTTATTCTCTGGACCCCTGTCTAGCAGGGCGACTAGCATGATCCCCGGGGTGAATTTCCTATCTCCCATCCAATCATCAAGGTTCCTTTTGAAGAGGGCCAATGAGGCGCTCTGCTTGACATGTATGGGCAGTCTATTCCAGAGTATGGGGAGTCTCTGGGCCAGGAACCTATCCCTCCAGCATGTTTTGTTCATTTTGATGACAAGGTTTACATCCCTGGAGCGTGTGGCTCTGAAGGATTGGGATTTCTTTAAGTTGAGCATGTCCAACAGCTCAGGGTTTGGCATGGCCTTGTATGTTAAGCAGAGATCGCCTCTGAGTAGACGATATGCCACAGAGTATAGCTGGAGTATTTTTAGATGGTCAGCATATGACATCTGCTTTAGGCCTGTGATTCTTTTAGTGAGGTATTTCTGTGGCCTTTCCAGCTGTTGCATATGTCTTGTGAGGTACATACCAAACGGGGCATTATACTCTATAATGGGTCTAATGAGGGATGAGTACAGTGGGACAATGACCTCCTTTTTTCTGGATGAAAAGCCCTTAGTGATGAGGTGTGCCACATAGAAGGATTTCCTGACTGTTGTGGCGATGTGGTTATTGAAAGTGAGACCAATGTCCACCTGTGTCCCTAAGTCTCTCATCACACTTTCGATGTTTAGTGTCCTGCCACCTATGTGGTAATTCATGGGTACATGTTTTTTTCCAAAGGGAATAACTATACATTTCTTGGCATTAAGCTTGAGCCCATGGCTCTGGCACCAGGCATCTGTTTCTGTAAGGCCCTTTTGTAGAATATCCGCATCATTTGGAGATTCAATAATGGCTCCCAGTTTGCAGTCATCTGCAAATTTTGTTAGCCAGAGTCCCTTAGTGTTGGCTTGTACTTCAGAGAAGTAGATGCCAAACAAGAGTGGTCCCAGGACTGAACCCTAAGGTACTCCACTTGTCACTTGTCTGGAGCTAGATTTGGAGTCGGCTACTTTTACAGTCTAGGTTCTGTCAGTAAGCCAGTTGGCAACCCATCGAGTGACGTAGGGATTTATGCCCAGCTTAGTAAGTTTATCTATGATTCCAGAGTGGGGGATGGTGTTGAAGGCCTTGGCGAGGTCCAGATAGGCTGTGTGGACCACCTTACCCTCATCCACAGCTCTGGAGACTGATTCGAAGAAGTCAATCAGATTCAGGAGACAAGATCGGCCCTTCACAAACCCAAACTGGTGGGGTCCAGTGTTTGAAGGTTGCCAATGTCTTTGTTTATAAGTTCTATGATAATGCGTTCCATGCCCTTGCAGATCAGGCTTGTCGGACTGACGGGACGGTAGTTCCCAGGATCCAAGGCGGATCCTCCCTTGTGGAGCGGGATAACTGTAGCTGTGCACCACTCAGTGGGCATGAAGCCTGAGGTGAGCCTATGATTAAACATGACAATTAGGTGAGGTGCCAGTTCATTTTGTAGTTCATGTAGTACACAGCCTGGGATGTCATCTGTTCTCATGGATGCTGTATTCTTAGCTTTGGAGAGTGCACTTTCTACCTGTGTGGCCGTGATTATCGGAATTTGGCAATCATTTGGTATTGAGATGGGCCTTTTAGGGGTGAGAGGGGGTGAAGTTGGCACTAAATCGATCTGCCAGGATATTGGCAATATCCTTGGTATCAGTATATTTAATGCCATTCTGTTGTAGCTCAGAGCAGATCTGAGCATTGCCATTTAGATTCTTGACATAACTATAGAATGCCTTGCGGTTGTCTTTGGAATCTTTGGCAATTTTATTTTTGTAACTAGCTTTTGAGGATTTTATGAGGGCTCTCAGCTTCTTACTGAGGCTGGTGAGGGAGTTTTTTGCATCCTGGGATTTTCCTCTTTTCTGAAACAGTTTCTTCCTTCTGATGTATAGTTTGTTTATAGCAGGGGACCACCAGATTGGCTTCCTTTTTTTGGAGAAGAGCATCTTGGTTCTATTTGGGATGACACGATTCATGCACAAGTGGATGTGCTCGTACAGTGCCTTAGTGTAGGATTCTGCAGTCGAACTTCCAGATCCTGTCTGCATGGGTGTTGTGAAGTTTGTCACTTTTGACTTCAGTAGCATGAAGTTGGCTTTGTAGAAGTTTTTTAAGGAGGTTTTCCTTACTGGGGGGTGGGATGTGGATGTCAAAGGTGATTTGCTTATGGTCAGACCTGACCAATGAGGAGGTGACCACTGGTGTGGAGCATCTATCTCCCATGTTGGTAATGACCAGGTCTAGGATATTGGAGCCTCTGGTGGGACAATGGATTAGTTGATCCAGGGCATTGGAATTTATGAGTTCCAAGAACCATTGGGAAAAGGAGTTAGTACCCGAGTTGTTGTTTGTCTTTCGGCTTTTCCCAGTAAGGGGTCGCCACAGTGTAACTCCGGTCCACTAATGATTGGCAGTAGATTTTTAAGAAATGCCGAGGTGCCAGCTTGATGCCCAACCTTCAACGAAGGCACGCCCATTTACGCATGCATGTCTTTCGAACGCTACCCAACCACGGGGAGGACATGCAGACTCCACACAGAAGGCACTCCCAAGCCCATCTGAGAATCGAATAGTTTTCCCAATTAATGGCAGGGTAGTTGAAATCACCCAGTATTAGGGTGTTTGGTTGTATCTTAATATTTTCCAGTATGTTTAGAAAGGTGTAGTGAGAATCTTGGGGCATGGTGGGGGATCTGTAACAAGCTACAATTTGGATACCTAGTGTTAGTTGCACCTGGAGAATTTCAGATGCATTGTGTTGGGCAACTAACCTGGAGGTGTGGTTATCCTTGGTTAATATGGACACTCCTCCACCTTTAGTGTTTCGGTCTTGGTTTTGTGGCCAAAAAGTGTGGTAAGAATTGTAGCCTGGTATTGCAGGGGTGCTCTCTGGAGCCTTGAACCAGGTCTCAGTTACTGCACAGATATCGATGTTCTCCAGTTTTAGGAGTGCCTCAAGAGAGTGCATTTTGAAGTTTACACTTCTAGCATAGAGTAGCATTACGTTCAGATTTTGCATGCTTGTATCTGTTACGGTGGTAGTTTTATCCTTTGAACCTTGCCTAAAAAAGGCACTATAGGGGTGGCAAGAGCTTTAGCCAGTAACCTGAATCCCAGGGGCGACAGGTGCAGACCATCTCTGGCAAAGCATTGTGGTTGTCGATCATGTCTTCCCAGGCAGACAAATAATGGATCCCCTTTGAATGACACCAGAAGCTTAGCCAATTGTTGAAGTCAATCATTTTGTCCTTATACTGTGGTATCATTCTGGGCGAAGGCAGGATGCTACTCAGGGCTAGGGTCATACTTGCCTGGGTCATATGATCCAAGAGCTCTTCCATGTCTCTTTTCATGTAATCCAGAGAGGTACATCTCAAGTCATTCACTCCAGCATGAACAGTGACAGAGTCATATTTGTACTTGTTGTGGAGTGACTTGAGTGCATGTGTTACGTGGTGGATCTTGGCATCCGACAGGCAGCTGACTGTAATTTTCTCCTTGTTCAGCCTGGTGAGTGGGACATCAGTGTGCCTGACTATAGAGTCAGCTATCACTAAAGTGTTGGCAACATTGTCTTACCTTAGGGGCTGTTGTTGGGTAGCACACTGGTGTTGTGAGCTATGTGCCAATTTGGCTGTGACTGGTGTTTGTTTGCATTTCGGCTTTGGAGGTCTTTGTTGCTTGGGCAGGTTAATGTTAAGGGCCTCCGCATATGTGGGTTTAGTGTTGCTATGTGTGGGTGTTGATGGTGTGGGTTTTGAAGGGCTATGAGTTGCTTGAGGTATAATGCAGGTGTTAACTTTCTCCTCTTGTCTGTCTAGCACAATCTTGGCCGGAGAGAGCTTTGCTTCCAGTTTGGCTATGCAAGTGCATCTCTCGCAGGTTGTAGTGTTGGGTGGTGGGAGGAGAGGATTGTCTGTGTACATGAGGCAGTTGCCACACTGACCCAGTATGCCCAGATTCACCAGGTGGACAGGAGAAATCACTGGAAGCTGACGCTTGGACATGCCTGTTTAGGTGCTTTTTTGTAAAGTTTAAAAGCTGTTTTCCCTTACCTTTGCAAAGTACTTTGCAATTATAGGTTGTTTAGTGCCTATGATTAATTTCTCCTTACTGACAAGGAGAGCTGAGTGCTTGAATCAGTTTCAGGCTTCCTAGTGCTTTCTTGTAAAGTTTAAGAGCTGTTTTCCCTTACCTTTGCAAGGTACTTTGCAATTATAGGCTGTTTAGTGCCTATGATTAATTTCTCCTTATTGACAAGGAGAGCTGAGTGCTTGAATCAGTTTCAGGCTTCCTAGTGCTTTCCGGCAGGTTATAGAGCAAGTGCTAGTCACAGGGGTTCAGATTTTAGTGCTACTACTGAGAAACCAGCTAGTTCTAAGGGGAAATTTGAAGAGCAGACTTTCTGGCATCTGGAATAGTTTAACTGTAGCCTCGCAGTGCTGCATGATGTGAAAAATGTGCAAACACATGCGATTTTAAGCCAGAAAGTTGAAAGGGATAGAAATCAGCCCAAAAAGGCTAATAAAATTACAATTTCAGAGCTGCAAACCACTCCTCTAGCATTAGATAGGCAGTACAATGCTCACCAGTCCCACTGGTAAGCAGTAGGACTTCGCTCTACCACAGCAAGGTCTGGATAGCTCTGAGCACAGAAAATAAAGTCCTGAGACAAGCAAAGCCTGGGATATGGACTGGCTAGAAAAGGTGGGAACCGAGCAAACAAGATAGTATTTTTTTTTTGTTGAAACAGGCTAAACAATGAAATAATACAGCAAATAAACAAAGAAAAGGCTAACACACTTGAGTGTGCAGTCCTAAACAGTAATGCAATTAAAACTCTATAAAATTAGCAATTTAACATTTTTTAAATGAAGCAAGGCAAGTGCACAACTGAAAAACAATTTAAGAGGCAGTAACATAGCAGAATAAGTAGCTAGTCTACATATACAGAGAAGTCTATATATACAGAAAAGCAGCTAAAACACACAAACACTTCATATGCAGTGCAACCTAGAACACTTGAGTTGTAGCAATATTAAGGCAATTACAGTTATAATAAATGCTCTAAAATATACTCTATATTTCCAAAATTTTGAGAAGCACAGTCACAACACAAGGAGATTCAGGCATTTTTTTTTTCTTTGAAAGGGAAAAAGGAGAAACAGAAGGCCTTATCAAATGTTCTCTCTGTATTAGGTAGAATGAGCTAATGACACTAGACTAGGAGGAGTGCCCCAGATCAGATTTACAGTAGGGGTGGACAACTGCAAAGCCACCAAGTATAAAAGCAAGACACCAACAGGGAGGGAGTGTGGGGACAATAATAAAGTTATTAGCCTACAGACAGTAAGCACTACAGAAAGCCACAAAATGAAATTTTTTAAACAGATAAAGGAGCAATGAGACTCTACAGAATGCTTTTTTAACTGCAAACAAATCAGTTACCTGTGCAGATTAGTAAATAGCAATAAAAATACACTCAAAAACTATGCAGCAGGCAATAAAAAGTGCTTTATATAAATTGCTAGAAACAATGATTAGTATAAATAATTGAAAAAACAGGATATTTATATATCTCAGCTAAGAATTGTAGTGAACACCTCTCCTCCACTCTGCTCAGTGTGTATAGACAGAAACCCTCTCAAAGTTAGGGCTTAAATACCAGAAGATACAACCTCAGGCAACTTTTTTTTTTTTACAAAAACAGAAAAGAACCAGCCTCCACTAGCCAGCAGCCAATTAACACAATCTAGCCAAGGTAAAGAAAGACTTCAGCTAATTCAAGATGGCCTGTTCATGTGCTTTGAACAATCACTGTATAAACAAACAAGGCCAGAGCCAGCAATTCTGAACTAGGACATACTAAAGCTATTAGCCTACAGACAGTAAGCACTACAAAAAGCCAAAAAATGAAAAATTTTAAACATATAAAGGAGCAAAGAGACTCTACAGAATGCTTTTTTAACTGCAAACAAATCAGTTACCCATGCAGATTATAAATAGCAATAAAAATACACTCAAATATATGCAGCAGGCAAGAAAAAGTACTTTATATAATTTGCTAGAAACAATAATCAGTATAAATAATAAAAAAAAAACAGGATACTTATATATCTCAGCTAAGAGTTGTAGTCAACACCTCTCCTCTACTCTGCTCAATGTGTATAGACAGAAACCCTCTCAAAGTTAGGGCTTAAATACCAGAAGATACAACCTTAGACAAATTTTTTTTACAAAAATACAAAAGAACCAGCCCCCACTAGCCATCAGCCAATTAACACAATCTAGCTAAGGTAAAGAAAGGCTTCAGCTAATTTAAGATGGCCTGTTCATGTGCTTTGAACAATCATTGTATAAACAAACAAGCCCAGAGCAAGTAATTCTGAACTAGGACATACTAAAGCTATTAGTCTACAGACAATAAGCACTACAGAAAGTCCCAAAATGAAAGTTTTTAAACAGATAAAGGAGCAATGAGACTCTACAGAATGTTTTCTAACTGCAAACAAATCAGTTATCCATGCAGATTAGTAAATAGCAATAAAAATACACTCAAATATATGCAGCAGGCAATAAAAAGTACTTTATATAATTTGCTAGAAATAATAATCAGTATAAATAATAAAAAAAACAGGATACTTATATATCTCAGCTAAGAGTTGTAGTCAACACCTCTCCTCCACTCTGCTCAATGTGTATAGACAGAAACCCTCTCAAAGTTAGGGCTTAAATACCAGAAGATACAACCTTAGACAATTTTTTTTTACAAAAACACAAAAGAACCAGCCCCCACTAGCCAGCAGTCAATTAACACAGTCTAGCTAAGGTAAAGAAAGGCTTCAGCTAATTCAAGATGGCCTGTTCATGTGCTCTGAACAATCATTGTATAAACAAACAAGCCCAGAGCTAGTAATTCTGAACTAGCACATACTAAAGCTATTAGTCTACAGACAGTAAGCACTACAGAAAGTCCCAAAATGAAAGTTTTTAAACAGATAAAGGAGCGATGAGACTCTACAGAATGTTTTTTAACTGCAAACAAATCAGTTACCCATGCAGATTAGTAAATAGCAATAAAAATACACTCAAATATATGCAGCAGGCAATAAAAAGTGCTTTATATAAATTGCTAGAAACAATAATCAGTATAAATAATCGAAAAAAAACAGGATACTTATATATCTCAGCTAAGAGTTGCAGTCAAAACTTCTCCTCAGGTCTTAAATACCAGAAGATACAACCTTAGACAACTTTTTTTTATTTACAATAACACAAAAGAACCAGCCCCCACTAGCCAGCAGCCAATTAACACAATCTAGCCAAGGTAAAGAAAGGCTTCAGCTAATTCAAGATGGCCTGTTCATGTGCTTTGAATAATCACTGTATAAATAAACAAGCCCAGAGCCAGCAATTTTGAACTAGGACATACTAAAGCTATTAGCCTACAGACAGTAATCACTACAGAAAGCCACAAAATGAAAGTTTTTAAACAGATAAAGGAGCAATGAGACTCTACAGAATGCTTTTTTAACTGCAAACAAATCAGTTACCTATGCAGATTAGTAAATAGCAATAAAAATACACTCATAAACTATGCAGTAGGCAATAAAAAGTGCTTTATATAAATTGTTAGAAACAATAATCGGTATAAATAATCGAAAAAAACAGGATACTTATATATCTCAGCTAAGAGTTGTAGTGAACACCTCTCCTCCACTCTGCTCAGTGTGTATAGATTGAAACCCTCTCAAAGTTAGTGCTTAAATACCAGAAGATACAACCTTAGACAACTTTTTTTTTTTTTTTTTTTTTTACAAAAACACAAAAAAAACAGCCCCCACTTGCCAGCAGCCAATTAACACAATCTAGCCAAGGTAAAGAAAGGCGTTAGCTAATTCAAGATGGCCTGCTCATGTGTTTTGAACAATCATTGTATAAATAAAGCAAGCCCAGAGCCAGCAATTCTGAACTAGGACATACTAAAGCTATTAGCCTACAGACAGTAAGCACTACAGAAAGGCACAAAATGAAAGTTTTTAAACAGATAAAGGAGCAATGAGACTCTACAGAATGCTTTTTTAACTGCAAACAAATCAGTTACCCATGCAGATTAGTAAATAGCAATAAAAATACACTCAAAAACTATGCAGCAGGCAATAAAAAGTGCTTTATATAAATTGCATGAAACAATAATCAGTATAAATAATCGAAAAAAACAGGATACTTATATATCTCAACTAAGAGTTGCAGTCAACTCCCTGGCTTAGGAGACAAATCCCTTATCCCTTAGGCCACTGGGGCCTGACATTTATTTGTCAGAAGTGGGATTTAAACCCATGCTTCCATCTGGAGACCAGAATGCCCATAAAAAGCATATCATCTGCATTGTTCAATACTGTAGGTCTACAATTTTCTGTGTTATTTTTTATCTTCCTTTTTCTATACAAATTTAAGTATACCACTGCATTAGTCTTTATACATACAACCTTCATTTAACCTCTCATTCATAACTTTTAAGAAGTATTTTTCTGTCAATCTGTAAAATTCTTATAAAACTGGTATCCTATTCTATCTGATCCTGAAACTCACTGTAAATTATTTATGTAAGTAAGTTACCTAATTCATTTAGCCCAGTCCCATTTAGATTCCTACCCACCTTCATCCATAGAGACAAAACAGCATGGTAGACTGTTTTTTACTCGCAATCTTTGCTCTCATCCCACTCTGTTCACCCTTTGCTATGCTTGAGCTCACACTGCTCCCCTACTCTGCCCCCAAATCTCACCTGCCCCCCACTACCCCCAAACTTAAATTCAGTTGGTCCATCCTCATACTCATCACTATCCAATCAAATCTTCTCCTCCCATATGCAACCAATCTCTCATTACAAAATGACATAACCTTCCAAAACTCTAATACTACAAAACCAATCCCTCCACATATTAAGTATCCTATTAATGGTAATCCTCCACTTAACATCATACCACTACTCACTGCAAAACATTTACCCACACCTCCATTACTAACAGTCTCCACCATCAAACGACTCAATGCAAACTTAAAATTTCATCTAACCTTTATAATCTAACATACCTTAGCTATTTCCTATTAAATGCTACAAAACAAACTCACAACCTCAAAAATTTCTATTCTACAACAAACTACACACCAATCTCAAGAAAACAATTATGCATATAATAAGTCAAGTACAACTTACTGGTGACATACATCCAAACATGGGCCCTACACTTAATCAAAATATTACCACCACTCATAGCCCAAAACACTGCCCTATCATCCCCATCCCCTCCGAAAGACATCATCTTCTATTACTAAATGTAAACTTAAGAAGCATCGTCAACAAGGTATATGAACTCCATGCCTTACTTTCATTATACTCCCTTGATATAGCAATCCTTACAGAAAAATGGCCCAAACCATAAATTAAATATAATGAAATACTTCCCTCATGGTTCAACCTTTACTGATGTGACCGTCCAACAAGCAAGGGGGTGGGTTAGCCATAATGTGCAAACAAAACTTAGAATTAATTAACACAAACATATGCACATTCAAGAACACTGAAATGTTACCGTCAAACTAAAAATCAACAATAGCAAACATCTAATAATTATTGCAATCTATATCCCACCAGGCAACAACCTAAACACTGTTGAAGACATACTGCATTGGGCATTCTTAACATACCAAGAAACCATTATAATGGGTGACCTTAATACCGATTGGACCACCATTAACTGCAACAATCCCACCAGCTACATAAACCTACATGGCTTCTCCCAGCTCATCCAAGATGCCACTAGAATTGACAAAAGCTCCAACATACAATCCTTACTGGATTGGACCCTGACTAACAAGTTATCAGCTACCAACCAAGCTGGTTGCCTCCCAGACACTGTTAGTGATCACCTCCCCAAAATGCTTTCTTAGACACAATGCAAATCGATTCAGGCCGCCATGTATCCAGCTAATCCATAAAAAAAGGGATTCAATGCCCAAAATTTCCTCTCTATGCTCCAACTATGTAAATGGGCACCCTTCAAAACCTTACCCTTAGATGCAGCTGTGCAACATTTTAATGACACCTTTCTAAACATCGTCAATAGCTTAGCCCACTGCAGACCTGCTTGCCTAAGAAACCAATATACACCATGGCTCACCAAAGAAACCAAAATCCTACTCAGACAAAGGGATGCAGCCTGGTCACCCTGGGAAAGTAAGAAAAATATCAGAAGCCTACAGCTTTACAAGGAACTAAGAAACAAAGCAAAATCCCAAATAAAATCCAACAAAAAACTTATTACACAACTGATCAACCACTAAACTGCAATAATCCTAAAAAAATTTGGTCTTCCATAAAAAAAAAAAAAATCTAGCCGGTAACACCACTACCCCCAAACCAAATACAGCACTATCAACTGACAGCATAGCCTCACAATTTAATACTTTCTTTACAAACTCAATATATTCCCTAATCAACTCTCACCAAAACTATCCCAACCACTAAAACTCCAGCCAGTAGCTGCCTCTAATTTAAACCATTTTCAACTCATACCATCAAAAAACTACTCAAAAATCTCAGACCCACTACACTAGCAGCCTTCCTGGTGAATTTCTAAAGATAGCAACAGATACTATCACCTTCCCAGTGTCAATCCTGATGAACTGATCCATCCTTGAAACTACATTCCAGTAAATGGGAAAATATCATATATTATTCCCTTACACAAAGGGGGCAACAACACAGAACTAGCCAATTATAGAGCCATTGCCATTCTCTCACTCCTTTCCAAAATTTTAGAAAAATGTATTCATACCTAACACTCACGCTACCTACTTGCCAACAACCTCCTATCTCACACCCAACATGGATTTCGCTACACCACAGCACCACAACCACATTCTTTAATTTCACTGAAACAGTAAACCAATATAGAAACCATGGTAAATTTGTCTCACCAGTCTTTCTCGATCTCTCCAAAGCCTTTGATACAGTTTCCCCTTACTGGCCAACAGCAAGCTGTTAAATGGCAACAGGAACTCTCCACTCTGCCTCTAGTCAACATTGGTGTTCCCCAAGGTTCACTACTAGGGCCCCTACTCTTCTCCATCTTCACTAACCAGATACACAAGTCCACTCCCCTTGCCTCAATCATCCAATTTGCAGATGATTTGACCCTCAACTGTACTGGATCTTCTCTTAAACAATTAGAAATAAACACTCAACAGTCATTCACTCAAGTAAAAACCTAGCTAACAGAAGCCAAAATTATACTTAATCACTCCAAAACCAAGCTAATGCTCTTCCATTTCATCAAAACACCCATTACCCTCCCAACTTTTCAGATACACTTCACAAATAACACTACTATATCAGCCATCTCTCAAACAAAGTTATTAAGTGTCACAATTGATAATAAAATGAAATTTGACCTACATCTGATTCAGACCATTAAAAAGACTCACATCAAATTTGGTTCCTTGTATAGAATCAAGCCTTTTCTCACTAATCACACCTGACAAGACATAGCAAGAACTCATCTCCTGTCCACACCTCTCTATGCCTCCCCTATATTCACCAACCTAAGCAAATCTGACCTCAACAAACTTAACTCTTGCTACAACAAAATAGCAGAATTGCCAGTAATTTCTGACACAGATCCCACCATTGCTCTGCCCTACACCAACTAAAATGGTTAGAACATCCCCATATCTTAACCTATACTCAACTCATCTCTGCCCATAGAATTGTATTCCAACCTGAAAAAAACCTCCTGCACTTAAACACATGCTTTTCCCTTACTCCACAAACAGACAACTCCACTCCTCTTATAAAACTCTGCTAAATGTCACTAAAAGCAAAAAACAAAGCTGAGAGACTCTTTTTATTCTAACTATATTTCCAAGATCTGGAACTCTACTCCACAACATATTAACAGTTCCAGTTCACCCCAATTTAAAAAAACTCCTAAAAGAATACCTGTCAAACAACTGGATCTGTTCCTTCATCTGCCCTGGCTAACTCTTAAAACTCTTAACTCTCCTTACTGCAGACCTTGCCCAGAAACACACCCTGTGCAATTTCCATTCTCAATATGCCAGCATAACTGTATTCTACTCCCCCCACCTCATTCATCCCTTCTCTGCAAACATAGCCCCACCCTAGTCTAACTCACCCTTCTACCTATTTAATCTCCCAACTCCTAGAACAATCCATAACATTATATTCATAGTCAATTTCTTTACTATATGTATGTATATCTGCTCCTCCAAATATTTTATTCTATTAAGTAACAACAATTTACACCAATTGGTTGGAATATTACAATGCTAATTGTATGATTGTGAACCTTATTGTAACTTGAGACTTTCTTATGTCTCTGTAAACATGTGTGAGCGAATCTTCCTGTAACTTTTAAACTTTGTATTACATTGTAACCTATTGTATATGACTAATGGAGCTTTTCTTCCTGGGCCTCCACTGAAAACAGGCTTGCACCCAGTCAGACTATCCCAGCAAACAAATGTAAAATAAAATAAATAAAAAATATATTTAAGGAAATCTCATTTTCCAATTGCTTATTTTCTTGTTCTGTCAATTTTTAAAATGACATTCTTTTTTGAACTTTCTTTCTATCTTAAAATATTTATTTACATAATTTATTACGATATTCATAATTTGTTACAGAGATTTCTTACCTCTCCTATATCATCTTTTATTTATGTCATTATATAATATTGTATTTAACTATGCTACTCAGCTAAGCTGATACATCTTCTTATTACACTGTAAATAATATTTTGCTTAAATTATCATTCTTGAATTGTCTCTTGATTCTTTTCATAAATTGTTCTTTCTATCACATAATATTATCTATTGTTCATTTCCAAATCCTTTAAAGCATCCACACACATTGTTTTAAAATTTAATTTTTCTACTTGTTTTACATTTAATTGCCATTCTAAAAACATGTTTATATTTTTCTTTCAAAGCTAGCCACAGCTCAGACTATTTTTATAAAATACTCTAGTGGCAATGTGATCTTTTCATAAATGCATATGTATTTTTTTCCATTTTTATTACCTTTACCAGTCTGATATATTCCTTATTTTATTGCATTTCTATCCATATGACTAGGTGGTCTGAAAAACCTATTACACATGTCTGTCCCTTAGCTATACTTAAACCTTGTGATATAATAAAATTATCTATTTCTGTCTTATATATACCTCAGCGATATGTCTACAAATTATTATTGTAAACCATTTTTCCACATATTATAACTTCAAGAATTTTCTTAACATCATTTCCTCTCTTTGTTTTTCATCTTAATTCACAGTTACTACACAATCCAAACTTTTATGAAGTAAAAATTCCCTTTATTTACTTGTAACATAGGCATACAGTGCTATAATTCCTTAAACCTGATTATACCAGCTGAGATCTACAATAGTTAATCTTCCCATCATTGACAATGATATGTTCAATATTTTCCCTGACTTTCTGCAAAGTACAACTATGCCTCAACACAGTACATTTCCGAAGTTCCATATTGTATCACTTCCCCAAAGTTTCTTGGTTTGTAATCTCTCTTCTTTTGTCTAAAACCTTACATCTTCCAATATTATTACATCAACATCACACTTACTGAACTAATTTAGGATGCATATTCTTCTTCTTATATGTTTGATACCATATGCATTTACTGAAAGCATTCTACAGTTATTATGCCTATTTTGTAGGTAACAGAAATTGTGTAAATTTGAAGTATTTATTTAATTTACATTATTCCTTTCCTTTCCTTTTCTCTTTTACACTTTTTCCTTTAAACTTTTTTTTCTGTCTCTTACTTTTTTGTCAATAGAATTCATTTTTACTTTTCATTATTTTCCAAGTTATATCTTCTCATCACATTTTTCAGAATGCTCTTCTATATCATCTTCTGTTTCATTTTTCTCTTTATCCTTATCTTTAATTTCTCCCTGATCTTGCTTTCCTAGTTCCTGTTTATCTTTTATTAGGACTGTTTCTTCTTTTTGTATACTGTCCTCAATTTGTTTTCTTCATCATCCTTTTCTCTAGATTATAATCCATCCATAAAGGCCCAATTTTGTTACATTTTAAGATTTCAATTCACACTCTTTTGCATCGTGACCTTTTCCCCACAATTATAAAAATTTCTCTTATCACAGTTATTTGGTTAATGATCATCTTTTCCACACACACACACAAAAAATTTTTTTCAGTTGTCCCCAATATTTTACAACAGCTCTGTTACCTCATATATTTATCTTACTAGGGAAATAAACATTTTTCCTTCTCTATTTTCAGTACAGTATGACAGACCCATCCCCCAGTCCATAATCCTCTGTTATCATAGACTTTTCTAATGTCTATAACTTCTTTACAGAATTTGCTTAAATGTCTCTTTGTCTCTTTTTCAACTTCATTTTGAAATTGAACATGTATTTTCTTTTTTGTTTCTCTGTGAGATGCTTTAACCACATAAGAATTCCATGGGTTACAGTTCTTTTTATTCTCATGCTCCCCCCAAAAAACTTTTCAGAACAGAACCAGTCTCTAAAACAATGCCACAAAATGTCTCTTTTTGAATAAGAATAAAAGCTCTTATCTTCTGAGCCTTAACTCACAATGGGACTATTAAATTATCCTAAAAGTCATACCTGTCCATTTCTGTTCCTTATTTGTTCTGAATTCTCACCATAAATTCCCTTTGATTGCGGATATTTCCTTTCCTCTGTTCATTTCTTATCACTTTCCTTGTAGTTTCTTTAACAGTCTCAGCTTATGATTTCTTTTTCTGGCAATCTTCTTTCAAAACAACTTTCAATTTCTCTGATTGAATTTTGTCCATAATTTCACCCCATGAAACATCTTTTCCATTCTCCAGCTCACTCTGCAACAATAATTCACTCAAAATATCATACAGCAACCCTCCTGACTGGAAGGTTGTAATAACACACCCGTCATTGTTTTGAATGCTTGCTTCAGATGAAATAAACAAATTCTGCTGAAGCAGCTCTTCAGAATCTTGTAGAGCTTCAAACACTGCACCAGCATTTGCCTGTGTGCTGTCCTCCATCTTAGATCTCCTTGAGTATTGTTCTCCCAGTTGCCACTGCACTATGAATGGAACAAGTACTCTCCTAACAAGTAGGAGGAAGATCCACTGTGAAGTGGCCAACTTTTCACTTGTAGTATAAATATCACCTCGGGTCTCCCTTGAAAAGAGATCACTAGTCTTGTGGGACTAACCTGGTCAACAAAGGATTTGGATAAGGCATTTTTTTCACTCTTTTTAGCTAGTTAAACAGTAAAGGACACTTGACATACTCTATGTCTATTGCTCTCTAGAAACTATAGCTAGATCATAAGCTATGCTGAAAATCAAGCTTACTACAACTACTACCTCTTCTGCCTACTATGCAGATCTAATCTACAGTGTTTCCAACTGCTCTGTGAGGTCTGTTTTGTATAAGACCTTATGCTTGATCTCTTAATAGCAGGGGTGGCTCTTGGTCTGTAGCTCTGCAGTAAACAAAGGTGTGTGTGTGTGTGTGTGTCTGTGTGTGTGTGTGTGTGTGTGTGTGTGTGTGTGTGTGTGTGTGTGTGTGTGTGTATTACTTTTTTGGTTTTTCCAAAATTCTAGTTTTATGATTTCCATAACTGTTACGGAGATCACCTTCATTGGTCCCATTAAAAAAATCAACTCACTCTGCTTGCCAGGCTGTTTTTTAGACAGCCCATCAACATGTGTACAAACTATGAATAAGATCATTGCCTTATTATAGGGTTTTCTGCTTCCTGTAGAAGACAGAAGCATCACAAAAAAGCATCTCAGGGGCTGCTGTATGAAGCAGTGAGATGCCATTTCTAGAGGAGTAGAATGTCTCAGGGTAAGACTGCGGTAGCCTGATACTGAAAGTAAAAGACAGAAGTAATGGTGTATTGCTCAAAAACAAGTACAAGTTGATTTTTTTTTTTTGGTTATACTGGTTCTATGAGTGTCACTTATCTAGTATGACAGGAAAGTAAGTATTTTATTTTAAGTGTTTGAGTGAGTAGGTATATGTAAGTTTGTGTCTGTATAGATGTATGTATGTGTGGGAGGGCACAGATGCTCTGAACTAACCATGATTTCACAGAAAGTCTCTGACTTTGCCTCATACTTTGGACTGTCTTTTGAAAAAGGTTATTTTTCTTTCTGGAAAATTAATGAGGATTGCAGTCACTAATTAATGACAGACATTTGAGTTTCAGACTTAATAGCCTTTAGGAAAGCAAGGTAATGTAAAGCATATTATTTTAGAAGCCTTTTACTTGTATAAAGACAATATTTGTCCCCTGTCATTTTTAGCTTTCTGCTTGATTTGTGAGCTGAAATGTTGAGATGTATGTGTTTTGTGTGTGTGTGTGTGGGGGGGGGGCAATAAAGTTCATTCTGATAGCAGTGGAGTGAAAAGGCACATTCCTGTGTGCAAGTTATTTATGCATATATTCAGTCATTTGCTTACAATCAAACCTCTGAAGTGCACAATCACAGTCAGACAAGCAGCCGTGATTGACAGTTACATCTGTGTGTGTGTGTGTGTGTGTGTGTGTGTGTGTGTGTGTGTGTGTGTGTGTGTGTGTGTTTGTGTGCCAGTGTGTAATATATGTATTTATGGGGTAGAAATGCTTTCAACAGCCACTGATTTAGCAAAACATCTTTGATTTTGTCTTAAGTGTTGGCCTTTTTTTAATAACATTTGTATTTTTTCCAGCAAATCTTTGAGGATCACAGTCACTAAACAGTCACAGTCATTTTGACTTTCAGTCTTAATAACCTTTAGGAAAAGAATGTTAATGCAAAGTCTGTAATTCTAGCAACCTTCTATGTATGCAAGGAGAATACCAGTCTTTTATTTTGGTCCTTTATACCCCCATTATTCTTTAGCTTCTGTTTAATTCTTAAGATAAGAGATTGAGTGGAATGTGGATGTGTTGTCGCAGATTGCACACTGTATTCTGACAGCATCAAGTTGAGAAAATGCATCCCTGTGTGGCAGTTATTTATATATTTATTCACCTATTTGAAAGCAGTCAAACTTTTAAGATGTAAAGTCCCAGTCATACCAGTGGGTGTAATATATGGTTATGTGTATGTGTGTATGTGTGTGTGTGTCTAAGCAGTTTAAAATAAAGTATTCTCAGCAATTGTTATTTTTACTTTGTTATGATCTGACATCTGAGGTGCACACAGTTTATACATTTGGCTATAATTGCTGTATATGGGGCCTGTTGGTAAATACAACTGACTCACATTGCTGTCATTTGGTTAAGGTAAGAAGTCAGGATTCCTTTTTTGCAGAACTCATGCACAGTTTGCATACTTGTGTGAAGCCAGTTAGAATTTATTACTGTAGCTATTTTTTTTCAACATAGTCAGATGTCTGAGTTATGCATGGTCAATATAAACACTTAAATTGATGGGTTTGGGGGTATTTTGATGAAAATAGCTGTGTATGGATGGAGGGATTGCAGTGTACCTGAAAGTATCAAGTTGGCCATAATTGTTTTAATATCCCAATATAAACATCAGCATTTTACACAAAAAGTTCCTGTCAGTGCTGGCCTGGGTAGGATGTGTGTGATAGCAACTGATCACTGGCACAGTAGCACATTGCGTAGAATGGCCATCTCAAGGAGAATGGTTTTGTGTTTCAGATTTTCACTGTGATTCCTTCTGTGTGGAATCTGCATGTATTCCTTTTCTCTGTGTGTATGTGGGAGGTTATTTTATTGTGGTGCTCTGATTTCTTCCCCCAGACCTTCAATTTATAATGTACGCCAGTGGCCATTTGTGCTTTAACTTTCTTCCCAATCTAACATCTGAGGGGCACACAGATGCCATCTATTAATTTTGGTAAAGGTAGGTAGACAGACACTTTTCACATAGATTATGTATATTTCTTTGAAAGCATTTATCATCTGAAAGACATATAAATCCAAAACATATTTATCAGTTATGTCATTTTGTTGCCTTGCTCCAATGCCCCCGATAACATCCCATCTGCCTTCCTAAAAATTGCTTCTGACTCTATTGCTCTTCCTATCAGCATCCTAATTAATAGATCATTACTTGAATCCAACGTTCCCTTACTATGGCGTAGTGCTTATATCTTACCCCTCCACAAAGGTGGCAAAAACTGTTCTGTCTCAAATTTCCGCCCTATAGCCATTCTCTCCCCCATATCCAAAATTCTAGAAAAATGTATTCACCTACAACTCCTGCCATTCCTTACTAAGCACCACCTTCTCTCTCCTACCCAACATGGTTTCTGCCCAGGTCATAGCACAAATACTGCCCTCCTCTCCTTTCTACACTCAGTCAACTCTGCCCGTGACTCCGGTAATTTAGTATCCACTGTCCTATTAGACTTATCTAAAGCTTTTGATACCATCTCTCACACCCACCTTCTAAATCACCTATCTAACCTCAACCTTTGCCTTGAATCCCTTTCCTGGTTCTCCAGCTACCTTTCTAATAGATCCCAAGCTGTAAAATGGGGCCAAGCCACCTCAACTTTTCTTCCAACCCCTACAGGAGTTCCTCAGGGTTCCATACTTGGCCCACGACTATTCAATATCTTCATAAATGATTTCTACAAAGCCATCCCTAACACAAAAATTGTACAATATGCTGACGGCTCTACTTTGATATGCTCTGCCCCCAACCTAACAGACCTCCAAGCCCTAACTCAAAGTGCCTTCTCTACCACTGAAAACTGGATGTTACAAAATCACCTCTCCCTAAACGCCAACAAAACTAAAATACTCCTTTTCTCTCCATCTAAATCCTCCTCCCTTGTCAAAAACTCATTTCAAATTTCCAGCCTCAACAACTCCTCCATCGAGATCGTACCCTCCACCAAACTTCTTGGTGTCACAATCGACAATCAACTAAAATTTAATTCCCACATCCTACTAAACATCAAAAAAACACATATAAAACTGGGTCTACTGTATAGAAACAATCACTTCCTCTCTCCTCATTCTAGACTAACCCTTGCTTCCACCTTCCTCCTTCCAACCCTCCTATATGGTGCCCCCCTGCTCACTAATCTCTCATCCTCTCTTACCACCAAACTAGAGTTATGCTATAACAAAGTCGCTAGATTTGCAACTAACGCCAAATCTTCTTCACATCACTGCTCCTCCCTTCACTCTCTTAACTGGCTTGAACTTCCCAATCAACTTAACCTCCTCCAACTCACCACAGCCTTCAAGCTGTTTCAAAACCCCTCTAATTGCCCTGCTCTTTCTTACATTCTACTCCCCTATACCCCCCCTAGACCACTTAGATCTTCTCAACAAAACCTAATCACTGTTAATAAACCCCAGCACCCTGCTGGCCAGCTTCTCTTATCCTTTACCCTTGCTAAAAAATGGAATGCCCTGCCTTTGTCACTTAGGAAATGTACCAACATAAATAACTTCAAAAAACAGCTTCATTCCTACCTTTTTCAAAACAGAATTTGCAACTGCACTCTTCTGCCTATAAACCCTAAGCTTTCTACTCCATTCGCCCCAGACTAACCTCCTCTTTCTAAAGTATTACACTTAGTGAACAACATAGTAAAACATGTATTACTCATGTGATGCCTTTCGTACCAAACTAAAAATTGAAATTGCTGTATTTCTTTCTGTTGTAACTACCTGTTTTTTTTTTAGTTATTCAGACTACCCATTAACTTTCCATGTTAATTGATTTCATTTTAGTAAACATAATATTTGAATTGCTGAAATTCCTTGTTTTGGAGCTTTTCTCCCCGGGCCTCCACTGAAAATGGGCTACCAATGCCCAGTGGACCCCCCGGTAATCAAACTGAAATAAATAAATAATAAATAAATAAATCATCTCAATTTACTGGGAACTAGTACTTTATTATCTTTGAACAGTAAGTTTTAGGCACAGCTTAATCTTCCTTGAAAGAAAAAACAAGGTTAAATTTATTTTCTTATTCTGGATTTTTGTTCAAATCATAATTGAATCAAAAGGTTGCAGAAAAAAAGGTCTAAGCTGCACATCAAGAAATTTAGAACCCTATGACTTTTGGGGATTGAGCAACTCCAAAGGTCCCAGCTTAATTCTGTTACTTCCTCCTTAATTATTACAGTAGAGATGTGGCCAGCTAAGGTATGTGATAAGGAAGGAGGAAGAAGTGAAAAAGTATGACAAAGTGTGAAAAGAACAAGAAAAAGCAATATCTTGATGGCATGGGGTCAGGACAAGCGAAAACATGGCAGGGCCCTGGGGAATTGCAGTGGAACCAGTGTGCAATGGGGTGTAGAGAATCCTTTGTCTAAAGCTTATTTTTGCCTAATAATAGTCTTGCTGATTCTAGTAAAAAAAATATGCTCAGATGTATTTCTGCCTAACACCTCATGCCCTATTTGACCAGTGCCAGTCTGGTTTCAGATCTAGGCACATTACTGAGACAGCCATTATATGGGTTGGTAATGGCCAACTCATAGTTACAGATCAAATGATTTATTGTTTCTTGATCCTCCTTAGTCTGTTGGTGGCTTTTGATGCTACAGATCCTGGCATCTTGACTGAATCTTTCAGATTTTTTTTGTGTTTGTTATGGCATTTTGTTGACTGGTTTCCTCATATCTTTCAGTTGACTTCAGAATGAATAGTTTCAGGGATTAGTTCCTCTAGGGCTGCTCTGTGAAGTCTGTGGCACACCACAAAGCTCAATCTTTGTACCTTTGCTATTCATAGTATAAGTGCTGTTGTTTAAAGAGGTTAATTGTGGTAGAGGTCTATCTTACTTGTCATACTGAAGATTTTCAGCTTTATCTCTTCTTCACTAAGGACTCTGTGATAGACTTTACCGATATATTCTTGTAGGTTCATAGGTAAGTACTAGGCTTGCTGCCCGATGAGAATAACTGGGATCATACCATAGATAATTTGAGGGGAGCTGTGAATGAGTAAAACATTTAGGTGATGCCTCTGTCAATTAGTAGTATAGGGGGCAGTCCTGTGGAAAGTGTTCTGCTTCCCATCCATAGATCCAAGTTGTGCTTGAATGTGAACAGGTACGAACTTTGTTTTATGTGAATGGGGATGTTGTTCCTCTGTGAGATATACTTGTTCCTCCAAACCATTCTGTTGATGTTGCAGAAGAGGTTTATATCCCTAGACCGAGTATTCCTGATGCTATTTGACTTGCTGTTTTTACAGGATAACACTGAAGGACCACCTGTTAGCTATGGTTATTGTGAATATTTCTTATTTTTATTTAAACAGCATCTTTCAGATCTGGAGCTGTATTTTATTCCATCATTGGAGTTAGTGACAGTGATCCAAACACTGGTATTGTCTAGACGGGCCGACTGTAATGTCCTTTGTCTTGGTCTATGAACTGGTAATCTGGAAGCTGAAAATCTGGTGTGGCTTAAGAACAAAACTGAGCAATAAATTGGTTAATGACTGACAATCATTTTTCCTATTACTGTATTCCTGTGCTGCAGGAGTTGCAAATGGTCCCTGAATTGTCTGTGAATGAAATTCTTTTTTTTTACTTACCATGCCTTGCACAGCCTGGGTCTTGCTTAGCTGAAAAAACATTCAGTTCCATGTTTCACATCCAGGTTCATGAGGGTATCAGATAAAGTATTGCAGTCTGTGTCAGGGGCCCATTTAAACATTTTTGATGGATATCTTTTGTATCCCTTTTCATAGTCATTTGGAAACAGCTGCCTTTCCTGATTCAGTCATTCAGAGCTGAGGCCTTCTTTAAGAGTTCTCCAAGTTTACCTTTTTAAAAGTCTTGCCAAATGGTGTGTAGAGAATGATTTTTGTTTGTATCTAGTATATATTTTTAAATTATTTATCCCTTAGCCTGCTATTTCTATAACATGCCTTCTTCAATTTAGTACTCTAAGCAAATAAATTATTGTATTACATACACTCACACACACACACACACACACACACACACACACACACACACACACACGAGCACACACACATGCGCGCGCGCGCGCGCACACACACACACACACACACACACACACACACACACAAACACACACTTATATAGATCGATTGATACGGATCTAGATCTATGTCTGCCTGTGTGTGTATGTAATAAGAAAGAAGAGTGTGTGCACAGGGTGAAGATATTACTACACACGCATTCATTCTGAAGAATAATACAGAGTATAACAATTCCTTCACTCCTGAGATAATCATATGCATACAAACCTCATATCATCTTATGATGGCATGAACTACCAGTAATATGTGATGGCAACCACTGCCGCCAATATATGATAGGCCACCAGAGGTATGGTCTCACAATCCATATTACTTTCACCAAGATGTGAGGCAGAGTGTCTATATTCCTTTGATCTACTTAACAGCCCCAACATCACATATGTTTGTGTTGTATGAACCTGCCTATTCCCTTGTCCCCCTTTCCAGTCCAAGTATACTCTGACAAATTGTACCTGAAACAGTGCCCCTCTCGAGGCTGTAACTGGATTGGTCGGCCCAGGCAAGTTGTATTCCTTTTTAAATAATGTATGCTTATCAATTATTTTATCTGATTCTATATACCTCTAAGCAATGATTTCTTTCACCTCCATAAAGATAGGTAGCAAACTCTTGTGACAGTTTGAAAAAGTGGTAATTTCCAGACAATCTGCCAGTATTATAGTTTTATCACTGCTGCCTCACATGACTTTTTGCCTATCTTATCACTGTGGACATTTGTATCACACATGCCACATTTGGTAAAACATTTAACCCCAAGCCATGTGCATGTATTAGAATCAGTGGTCACCTCTTTAACTCTGGAGTCTGCTGTAATGTGTTAGACTTTACCCGTTATGTTCCCTTTTATCCCTATGTAGTGTTTAATAACCCTTTATGTATATTTGTAAGCTATTGGTTATTTATACAGAGGGCAATCTTCCTACACATTTCTTCATAAATTATATATTACCAGAGTGTCAAGCAGATTATCTTAACCTAAGGCAATGCATTGAGTATTTTTCTCCTTATCATAAAGTCTCTTGACATTTCAAAAGTAATAACTTCATACCCACTCCCCCAGTTATTAAAGTAGTCATTCATTTTTGCAATGAAATGAAATTCCTAATGCTGCTATCTGCCTTTCTCTGATGCTTACTATACTTTTTTGTAATCTTCAGGAAATCATTCGTTCAGCATAGTTTCAACTTTACATTAATCAGTACAACCAGTGTAAGTCTTCTTAGCAGTAGCATATATGCATTGCCTTACCATGAGCATTAATATTTAAAACCTCATCAACATGTAATGCTCCATTTCATGGTGATTATATACCCTTAAATGTCCAGATAAAACTTAAAAAAAAAAAAAAGCCAGCTCCTTATAGTAAGGAAACAGGTTAGTGCTTACTTAGACTTTCAGATCCTGGTTTACACTCCTGTTACTTGTATGATTTTGATGAAGGACCAGCACTTCTTTCTCACACTGATGAAGCTTTCCCTTTTACTTACTCCTTCTACATCACTGCAGCTTCAGCCTGGCACTGTTCTCATTCTCTTACTCCTTCTACATCACTGCAGCTTCAGCCTGGCACTGTTCTCATTCTCTTACTCCTTCTACATCACTGCAGCTTCAGCCTGGCACTGTTCTCATTCTCTTACTCCTTCTACATCACTGCAGCTTCAGCCTGGCACTGTTCTCATTCTCTTACTCCTTCTACATCACTGCAGCTTCAGCCTGGCACTGTTCTCATTCTCTTACTCCTTCTACATCACTGCAGCTTCAGCCTGGCACTGTTCTCCTTCTCTTTCTTTCTGCTCTCGCTGTCTTTGTACTTCAAACTGTTTCTGTCTCTCTACTGCCTTGAGAAGTTTTATCACCAGCTCTATGCTTTTCAATTTGATCTGCATGAGGATGGACTGATTTGCTTTGCTGGATGTTCTACAGCTATAACTCCTACCTTGTTATTTCCAGGTTCAGTCAACTGAGTCTTAGCTGCACCAGCGGAGGTTATCATCTCATTCTTGGTCAAACCGGTAGGTTGGATTTCTCTTTCTTTACATGCTTTAGTCAGCTTTGACACTGAGTTTTTTGCATACCATGTAGAGTCCATTTTTGTCTCTTCTCAGCTATTCTCACAAAAAAGTTCTGTGCAATATACATCTCTGCATATTCACACAGTTGCACACACTTTTGGTGACAAAACATAAGTACAGTTACAATATCTCCTTCACCTCAAACCAATAAATGTAATAGCATCTGCTATTTACCTATGTCTGATTGCCACCACTACCACTGATATGTTTCGGGCCACCAGGGCATGGACTCATAATCCACACTACTGTCACCTATATGTAAGGGACAAGGGTTATGGTCCTTTAATCCTTTCCACTGCCGTAATAAATATTCATGCACAGCAGCAAGCAGAAATCAAGTATACACATACAATAATATACACCATATAATATAAATTAATAAGTGAGGCTTGTCTTAAATAGAATACAGAAAATATGCACTGTTGTCCTGGGATATGGGTTGACATCAACCACATGCAAACAGGCTCCAAACTGAAGATTCAAAGAGCAGATATTTTGGATCTGGTTTCTTAGGTGTTCCCCAATTTCATTCTGAATTCAGTACATTATAGTGCTAGACCATCCACAGTAGCTGTAATGTAACTGAACTATTAAATTCACACATGCATACATGCACACACACACACACACACACACACACACACACACACACACACACACACACACACACACCCACATTTACATGTGTGACTATTAATACTTTCCAGTGCTGTAACATTCTTCTGTGTTATGGTAGTCTTGCCACCAGCCGTCCATGCTGAGGCAAACTCTAGTTACTATTTCCATCTTACAAATAATCTAAATATAAATAAAGTATTTAAAAAATGATAGTGGGCTATAGTGGAGCAGTATGATTTAGTCAGAAATGCACATCAGACCTAACCACCAACACCTAGTAGTTTCCTCTTTTAAACAAATAATGTAATAAATAACCATTCACATTTTAATTAAATACATAGAATTCTTTACCAAAAGAATCAACATAACACAGTTTGAGAAATTATATACGTAAACAAGGTAGAGTTTTGGAGAGAGGAAATATAAAATAAAGTATTTTAACAGATGAGTGACTTGTGGAAAAATTGTAACTTACCAGCTAAATATTTCCTAGCTAAAATTTAGCCACATCTACTACTAACAAAGACATACAAAATATAAAAGACAAAGTGAAACAAAAAAGCTCACCCTTGCAGGGAGTCATAAAGTCTGTGAAGTAAGCATGCATATCCAAGGAATACACAAAAAAGAAACACTGCTCAAAATGATCTTCTGGGATGAGGTCTTCACAGCATGAGGGTCACACCAATTAATCTCCAATAGGATTTCTAAAGGTTGCTTATAAGTGGGATGTATATATATATATATATATATATATATATATATATATATATATATATATATATATATTTATATGTATAGTCACACAGCAAGACCCAGGCAGAATTTTTTTTTTTAAGTTTATGACAATTTCCTGGAATTATCACTCAAAATTCAAATTGCAGACAATAGATTTCAGTTAAGTGATGTAATGCCTTAGGAAGCTAGAGAAAACTTGATTACCCTGGCTTTTAAGTGTGTGTGTTGTGTGTGTGTGTGTGTGTGTATATATGAGAGCACACACGCGCGTGTGTGTATGAGAATGTGTGTGTATGTGTATGTGTGTGTGTGTGTGTGTGTGTGAGAGAGCATGCATGTGTGTGTTTGTGTGTGTGTGACAGAAAGAGAGAGAGAGAGAAGTACATAGGTTATGTATACTGTCATCTAGTATTATATGGCATCGCTTTACATCTTGTAGGTAAAGTTTGTAGTATGATTTTTGCATGCTTTCCCACTTTAAATGTTGACCATCATTTTCAATTCAAGGATAGACAAAGACAATAAAAGGGATAAATCTCTGGAAATTACTTGGGACATGGGCATGGAAAAGTTCCATTCTGTTATGTTTCTAAATCCTTCCAGTGGCTGTAGTGTGGCCATTTTCTTTATTCCATAGCAGCACACAGAGTGGTGTTTTCTTACCCAGCACATTAGGGACTTCTTCAGAGTGACATAGTAGGCATGAAGGAATCAAATCTTGAACTACAGAATGAAACTTGCTACCAGTTCTTGCCTGTTAATTTAGGGGAAAAACTGTGCTGTTTTTTTACTCTGTTGTCTATTTAATTTAAGAAAAGATAGTATTCTGCTTTTATTCTGTTGTTGTACTTTTGTTGGCCGTAGTAAAGATTGGATTCAGACTGGCTGAATCCAGTTCTGTTTGAGGATTAGTCACTAAAAATCAGGAATTCTTCTTTTGGAGAAAACCCCCCTGTACCCTCATGGCAGGAACATTTAGACGGACTATCTAATTGAAGGTTACTGGTTCAGGGCTTAGTTTGAGCTATTTAATTGGTGGAGTGCTCAGTTTGAGCTATCTCATAGGTATAGGGTTCAGTTTGAGATTTTTTTAAATGCAAAAGAGCCAATAGAAGTATTTCCCTTAGAGCAGTGGCTGTAGTGTGGCCATTTTCCTTATTCCATAGCAGCACACAGAGTGGTGTTTTCTTACCCAGCACATTAGGGACTTCTTCAGAGTGACATAGTAGGCATGAAGGAATCAAATCTTGAACTACAGAATGAAACTTGCTACCAGTTCTTGCCTGTTAATTTAGGGGGAAAACTGTGCTGTTTTTTTACTCTGTTGTCTATTTAATTTAAGAAAAGATAGTATTCTGCTTTTATTCTGTTGTTGTACTTTTGTTGGCCGTAGTAAAGATTGGATTCAGACTGGCTGAATCCAGTTCTGTTTGAGGATTAGTCACTAAAAATCAGGAATTGTTCTTTTGGAGAAAACCCCCCTGTACCCTTATGGCAGGAACATTTAGACGGACTATCTAATTGAAGGTTACTGGTTCAGGGCTTAGTTTGAGCTATTTAATTGGTGGAGTGCTCAGTTTGAGCTATCTCATAGGTATAGGGTTCAGTTTGAGCTTTTTTTAAATGCAAAAGAGCCAATAGAAGTATTTCCCTTAGAGGCGGGTGCTATCTAGCAAAGCTGTCCTTAAACAACTCTCAGCTGTTCAGTGAACCACCTAACAGCAATTTTACCTCTTACCTATCAACATCAGACCAATAGATCCTCTTTTGCTATAGACCTCCTGCTGTACACCTCGTAGATTAGTTCCCCTAAAATAGCCCCCTACCAGATGGCCCCATCTTTTTCTCCTTATCTGTGGAGGTACCTTGGGTGAAACAACAGAAATACTGCCAGCCCAGCTAGCTGGAATTTTGTAAATAATTATATGTCATTTGTGATTATTAATATGATTTATATAGACGTAGCAAAAGGAGACACTGCCAGCCCAGCTATCTGGAATTTTGTAAGTAGTTATATGTCATTTGTAAATACCAACATGATGCAATTGCTTGTGTTACCACATGTATTAGAACTATATGTTATGTGTATAAAAATATTTATATATATATGTAATATAAATGTAATAATATTTATAATATGTGTATAAAAAGTATTAAACTACTGGCACAGACAGGGTTTGTACAGTATTGAGCTAACATGTAACTACAGCATGCCCTGCTGGCTTAGGATAGAAATGTATATAAACTATTGTAATTGTGTAACTGTATATGTTTTAACAGGAGAAACTGGGACATAAAAGGTTAACTTGCAAAACTTCAAGAAAATAAGTTGAAATTAAATTGTTTTTCGATTGTGCTATAAAGGTTATCTCTCATTTTCAGTGTAGCCGACACAATGTCTTGAGCTACAAGTTTTTTGTATTGTTCCCGAAGAGAAGTAATTACTAGGTTTGAGATGCAGAATTGTTTTATTGTTTTTTGACTTTCAGGATCTGCAAACATCTGATAGATGTGTATTTTTCACACAGAGATGTTAAATTCTGTTTCCTGACAAAAGGGGTTTAGCTTGGAAACTGAAGTCAGGTGACAAAAAGTGATGTCATCCAAGCTAACCCAGCAGTAATATTTGGTATTTATTTAAGAACTCTCTCAGAGAAAGACTGGGCATTTTGTATTTTGTCTTGGACCTAGCAAGAACATCCACTCATCATCACATCTGCACTTGCCTTGCTGTAAGTAAGTTTTTTAGGCTCATATGTTCATAGGTTCATAGATAGGTACTAGGCTATTGGTCCTAGGGCCTATATAAGCCTAGCCAAAAAGGTACCCTGGCTTTCGCCACCCAAGAAAATTATTTTCCTGTGCCCCTGTCGAGCAGAGCCACAGAAGTGATCCCAGGGGTGAATTTCCTATTTCCCATCCAATCATCAAGATTTTTCTTGAAGAGTGCTAATGAGGAGCTCTGTTTGACACAGATAGGTAGTCTGTTCCAGAGTATGGGAAGTCTCTGGGACAGAAATCTATACCTCCAGCATGTTCTGTTTATTGTGGTGACAAGGTTTAGGTCCCTACAGCGTGTAGCTCTGAGGGACTGGGATTTCATTAAGTGCGGCATGTCCAACAGCTCTGGGTTTGACATAGCTTTGTATTTTAGGTAGAGATCGCTACTGAGTAGGCGATATCTGATGGAGTAAAGCTGGAGTTTTTTGAGACGGTCTGCGTAGGGCATCTGTTTGAGGCCAGTAATCCTCTTTGTGAGGTATTTCTGTGGCTTTTCCAGTTGTTGTAGATGTCTTGTGAGGTACATACCTAAAGGGGCGTTTTACTCTATAATGGGTCTAATGAGTGATGAGTAGAGGGGAACAATGACCTCTTTTTTTCTGGATGAGAAATCTTTTGTGATGAGGTGTGCCATGTAGAAGGATTTTCTGACCACTGTGGCAATGTGATTATCAAAGGAGAGACTACTAGCCACCTATGTACCAAGGTCTGTTATCACACTTTCGGTGTTAAGTAGACTACCACCTATGTGGTAGTTCATGGGTACAGAGTTTTTACCAAAGGGGATGAAAATGCACTTTTTGGCATTGAGCTTCAGGCCATGGCTTTGACACCAGGCATCTGTCTCAGTTAAGCCCTTTTGTAGGATGTCCACATCGTTAGGAGTTTCGATTATGGCTCCTAGTTTGCAATCATCTGAAAACTTCATTAGCCAAAGACCTTATGTGTTAGCCTGTACTCCAGAGAAGTAGATACCAAACAGGAGAGGACCCAGGACTGAACCCTGTGGTACTCCACTTGTCACTAGTCTGAAGTCAGATTTGGAGTCTGCTACTTTCACAGTGTGGGTTCTGTCAGTGAGTCAATTGGCAACCCATCTTGTGACATAGGGATTTATACCTAGTTTAGTGAGTTCATCTATAATTCCAGAGTGGGGGATGGTGTTGAAAGCCTTAGCGAGATCTAGATATGCTGTATAAACCACCTTACCCCCATCTATGGCTTTGGTGACTGCTTCAAAGAAGTCTGTCAGGTTTTGGAGACATGATCATCATAGGGCATAGTAACTCTTTTAGATATAGTTAGGAATATAGTAAAGATAAGTTTAGATGTTTTTTGTATTTATTTGAGACTGTCCTGCAATGTTGTTTTAAATATTCCTGTGATTTTGAACTCTGAAGTTACTGTGCTGAGTTAATGAGTATTGTCTTGTTTTGTATTATTTATTATTAAATATATTTAAACCTATCTTTGCGGCTGATATTTGTGAGACATATTTAAGCTCTGAGAGTACTTGCATATGTATTTGGTGACACTGTACAAGCCACTCCTAAATAGCCTTGCTCTTGGTCAGACAACCATTTGGATTATAGTAACGTTACACAGTAGGATTGGGCACCCTTTGTTAAGGGCCTTAAGTTGCTGATAAATAGTGGCTGGTGGCAGCTGGAACTATGTTATAGTCTGGGCAGAAGGGAGCATAGCTAGTAAACCTGTATGCCAGCCTTTCCCAGGTGTGAGAGAGTGTGTGTGTGTGTGTGTGTGTGTGTGTGTGTGTGTGTGTGTGTGTGTGTGTGTGTGTGTGTGTGTGTGTGTGTGTGTGTGCATGTGTGTGTCAGCTACTTGGGCATGGACATGAAGCACTGGTTGGACAGATAGGATGCTGGAGATCTTAGTTTGGCCACTCAGCTGAGATCTCAACTCTACAGCTGTGCAAGTATGGAGTATTTTTGGGGATATGCAGAAAGAGGGAGAAACCAGCCCCAGACTGGCTGATTTCTGTGTGCTCTTAAAGGAAATTGCACTTTACTGTGTGTGAACTTGTCATCCTACCTGGTATATGCTCCCCACTGGTGCTAGTGGTGAGGATTGAGGCTTCCTTAATTACTGGGCCAGTGCAGGGGTGTCACACCTTGTTCAAACCTTGTGTTATGGACTGTCAGTTTCCCTCTGATGTTCTTCGTGTTTCACTGTTGCAGTCATTACATTTGGGTAATCCTGCTAGCAGGTTGCCCCCAGTCGGCCTGAAATCCAAAGTCTTGGGTCCTGCGTCAGCTGATGTCACCCCTTCCCTGATATCAGGTCATCAGGGGTATAAAAGAAGCAGCCAATGCCATTTTCTTCAGTCTTTCTTGCCACGCGGTGCCTGAAGCAGAAGCAGTTCGCAAGTGCCGGTCGGCCGACTCCTGAGATTTTCATGTTCAAGTTTCAGACCCAAAGTCTTTAATAAAGCTAAGTACCCCATTGGGGAAACTTTTTTCTTGCTCCAGACCGATGTCAGAAAAAGTTAATAATTGTATTTCTTGTGGAAAGCAAATACCTCATAAGGACTTTCATTCTTACTGTATTCCTTGCCTAGGCCCTGATCACAACATTTCTGGTTGTCAGTTTTGTGCTAGATTTTACCAACGCACTATTAAGCGTTGGTATGATTTTGCTTTAAACTATTTTGGACGCGGTTTAATTATCCAGAAATTTCATCGGATAGCCATCCGACTACCAGAGTTCACAAAAAATGCAAAGAAAAGGAGAGAGATAAACAAATCAGGTCCAAAACTGATGACAAAGCTTCTCCTAAGCCAGTCGCCAGTTCGCCGGTTCTCAGTGAGGCACTTTCGCAGCCCCTGATGCCTGCTACTTTAGAGTCACAGGCTGCTACCAACTTTCACGTGGAGTCAGCTATGCCACTGGAAACTCAAGGTGTTGGAGCCTCGGACACTATTCCCTCAGATGGGTTTGGAGCCGCTGAGCAGGCACTGGCTTCTGAGGGTGTATTCAGACCTAAACATCTTTACATTAAACCAACTTCAGCTTCAAAGGCAAAGACTAAAGCACCTTCTAAAGCAAAGAAACAAACTCAAGCGCCACGTGGACAGGCCTCTATGCCCAAAAAACAGATGCTCAAAATGGCCGAAGACTTGATTACCTTGATCAGGGGTTCCCATCCCCCTCCTGATAAGAGGCCTAGGCAAAAGACTGACTATGAATCTTCAGATCAGGTTTCTATTTCTTCTGATTCCTCTTCTGGTCAGGAATATTATCTTCCCTCCTATGAGGATTCTGATGCTGAAGAATCTATACCTTCAGCTTCTTCTCCAGAGGACTATTCTTTTGGGGAAACCTTGCATACCATGAGGGAGCATTTCCACTGGGAGAGCCAAGATTTTTCAGAATCTAAAAAGAGGCTCAGAGATTTCCTTTTACTGCCTCAACACAGGCCTCTAGCCACTCCACATGTGTTACACATTGTAGATGATGTGTTTTCAGTGTCTAGTCTGACCCCTGACTCCTTACCTCCAGCTCCTGTTAAGCCTGACAGATATTACAGGGCTCCTGACTCTCATAAATTCCTTTTTAAAAACCCTGCTGCAGACCCAGAAACTATTTCACAGGGTCCCAAAGGAGTTAAGGCGTTTGCTGCAAAAAACCCTACCCCCTCTGACAGGGATTCTAGGGCACTGGATAGATGGGGAAAAAAGGTTTACACATCTTCTACCTTGGCTATAAGGGCCTTAAACTGTCAGTTTCATATGCTCAAATATCAGCAACATGTCATGGCATTGCTTAAACAGAAAATGTTGTTAAACTCTGACTGTGCAGAAAACAAGGAAATGCAGGATTTATTGCATGCAGCTGAACAAGTTGGAAAGCATACTTTGCAATGTGGTTTTGATCCTTTGGAGGCCTCCTGCAGAGCCACAGTTATGGGTTCTGTAATATAGAGGCATGCTGGTTAAAGGAAGACAATCTGCCTGATCATGTCAAAGTTACATTATTAGATGCACCTTTACAGCATGATACTTTGTTTGGTGTTAAGGCAGAAGAGGTGTTAAAGAAAATGGAGGACAAAGCTAAATCTATGCAAACTGTCAAAGATTTTTTACAAGTACAGCCACCTAGGTTTAGTAGACACTGGCCTACAAAGAATTGGTCCTTTCCTGTGTCAGACAGACCTCAAAGGTGCAGATCCAGATACCCTAGAGGCAGATCCCAGGCGCAAGGTTCATACAGGTCAAAGCAATGGGGTGCTTCTACCTCCAAAGTTGGAGAAGACAAATCACAGTCCCAATGACTTCCCCCTGCCTGCACCAAGCAGTCTTCTCCTGGCAGCACCCTTAGGGGGAAAATTAGCACTTTTTTCTCAAAATTGGCACATTATAACCCAGGACAAGTGGGTTCTAAATATAGTGTCACAAGGCTACGAGTTCCATTTCCATACCCTGCCAAAGGCAAACGGCTGGCCAGATCTGCCAAAAAATCAATGGGCAGAGGCGCAAAAACAAGTCGCATCCCTCATGGACATGGGGGCCATTCAACAAGTACCAGAGCAAGAGCAGAGACAAGGATTTTACTCAAGACTGTTCTTGGTACCCAGAAAGGACAAGGCCTGGAGACCAATACTGGACCTATCTATTCTGAACTCATTCCTGGATATACCAAAATTCAAAATGTTGACTTTGCAGCAGCTTCTGCCCATGCTGGGCAAGAATGCTTGACTTGTGACTTTAGACCTAAAAGAGGCATACCTGCATGTCCCAATCAGACAATCATGCAGAAGATACCTCAGTTTCAAGGCGAGCTCAATGCATTACCAATTCTCTGCACTGCCCTTTGGCTTAGCTACTGTGCCCAGGGTCTTTACAAAGTGCCTGGCAGCAGTAATTGCATTCTGCAGACAAAGAGAAATACAAATGCATCCTTACTTGGATGACTGTCTAATTCAAGTAGAGAACAAGGACATTCTTCTACAGCATCTGGCATTTGTGAAAGACTTTTAACATGCCTAGGGTACACAGTCAATGAAAAGAAATCAAAACTAGTACCCTCTCAAGAGATAATATTCCTGGGTGCAAGCTTAAATACAATTGCCCAGATGGCTTATCTCACACCAGACAAACAAAGGCAACTGACTACCTATTTCAAAATGTTGGCAACAAAGGCCCAGTTATCTGCAAGAAAAAATCTACAGACTTTGGGCTTCATGGCATCCTGCATCTTACTAATTCCATATGCAAGACTGCATATTAGGAAACTTCAATGGTACCTAAAAAGTGTTTGGAATCAACATTGCCACAGCCTGGAAACAATGATTACTCTCATTCCGTGACTGCAACAGGAGTTTTGATGGTGGGTGAAGGCTTGTCGCCAGAACAAGGGACAGCCATTCACATTACCCCCAGCCAGGCAGACACTAGCAACGGATGCATCAGATTATGCCTGGGGGGCCCACATGGCAGGAAGATGCATTCAGAGCACATGGTCCTCAAACCAAATGCATTTATGTATCAATCAAAAAGAGATGCTAGCTGTTCAAAATGCCCTGACAGCCTTCGAGGACCTACTTCATCCGGGACAACTACTGATAAAGACAGACAACACCACGGGCATGTGGTATATAAACAAGCAAGGGGGCACACATTCTTACCCACTTTGCAGACTAACCATGACTCTGTGGGACACAGAATTGACTTACCAAGTACATCTGCAGGCACAATTCCTGCCAGGAAAGGAAAACACTCTGGCAGACGACCTAAGCAGAAACCTCATGGATCCCCATGAATGGCAACTGGATCCACAAGTCTTCAGCATGATAACAAGGAAATGGGGATGCCCAGACATAGATCTATTTGCCTCCTCTTACAACTACCAACTAAAAAGATTCTGCACAAGGACTTATCACAGACAAGTATTGAAAGTGGATGCCCTATCTTTCAGCTGGAAAAACCTATCATTATATGCCTTTCCTCCACTGCCTCTCCTCCCCAAGGTACTCCTAAAGGTCAGACAGGGGAAGCCAAAGATGATATTGATTGCCCCAGACTGGCCCCACTAGTACTGGTATCCAATCCTAAGGAACATGTCTCAATGCCCAGCTTGGACCTTACCTCAAATACCTCATCTACTGTCCAGCAAAGCAATCAGATCCTGCGCAGCCAACTCAGTACTTTAAACCTGGCAGCATGGCGGATAATGTAGTCATACAAAACACACCTCTCAGTAAAGCTGTGATGGATGTCATTTTGGAAGCCAGAAGGCCTAGTACTAGAAGATCTTATGCTGGGAAATGGAAGAGATTCTGTGCTTGGAACCAGGCACAAGGAACTGATACAGCTGTACCAAATATTCCTCAGATTTTGCAATACTTAACTGAGATGCTGGACAAAGGCCTATCTTTTTCATCGATTAAAATTCATGCCTCTGCCATTTCAGCTCATTACAATACAGAGCCACCAATCTTTTCTCATCCTTTATTAAAGCAGTACCTCAGAGGAGCCAAAAATGTAAGGCCTTCAAGTAGATTACCAATACCTGCATGGGACCTCAACTATGTCTTGGAAAAACTCACCCTGCCTCCTTTTGAGCCAGCTGCTACTGCTGATACAAGGTTTTTATCTTGGAAAACAGCTCTGCTCCTAGCAATAACTTCTGCAAGATGAGTTTCAGAGCTACAGGCACTCATGGCTGTGGAGCCTTTTAACTTTTTTTATCCAGACAGGGTCTCACTGAGGACAAACCCAACATTTATGCCGAAGGTGGTGTCCAGTGTGGCTCTTAACCAAACTACTCATCTGCCAAATTTTTATCCAAATCCACAAAACAAGGGAGAGAGAATTCTGCATTCTTTGGACGTACACAGACAGCTTAGATTCTACTTGGACAGAACCAGAGTTTTCAGGAAGACAGAGCAATTACTAGTGGCATATGCTGCAGGATCACAAGGAAAGTCTATCTCAAAGCAGACTATTTCAAAGTGGATAGGCCACTGCATTCATTTCTGCTATTTACACCATGGCAAGCCAGTGCCTAAGGGCATTAGGCCACATTCCACCAGAGCTGCAGCCACTTCAGCAGCCTTTCTCAGGGGAGTGCCAACCTAAGACATTTTAGAGGCTGCTACTTGGAGTTCGGTGCACACCTTTACAAAGCGCTATCATCTGCCACTCTACTCTCAATCCAGGGCAGGCTTTGCCACTGTACTTCTGCAGGGCCTCATAGCCGCTCCCAATGCTGTTTAGCTCCAGCCTCCCAATCATAGCTTTGGGACTCTACCCAAATGTAATGACTGCAACAGTGAAACACAAAGAACATAGTACAGTTATGTACACTTACAATAAATGTAGATGTTCGAGTGTATTCACTGTTGCAGTCCAGGTTACCCACCCTCCATCCCCCTTTTTTCTGCTGGAACTTTTCTTTCCTTCTCTGATTTACACAACCTATGTGGTATATTTGCTTGAAGATGAAGGTAAAGTTTATATTGGTGCATGTATTTTTATATGTGTATGTGTATATATATATATATATATATATATATATATATATATATATATATATATATATATATATATATATATATATATATATATATATATATATATATATATATATATATATATATTGGCTACCCTCTTAGGGGGCACCTGACATCTGGGGCAAGAAAAACTGAAGAAAATGGCATTGGCTGTTTCTTTTATACCCCTGATGACCTGACATCAGGGAAGGGGTGACATCAGCCGACGCAGGACCCAAGACTTTGGAATTCAGGCCGACTGAGGGCAAATGTAATGACTGCAACAGTGAATACACTCAAACATCTACATTTATGGTAAGTGTACACAACTGTACTTTTCTCCTGCTAGCTTGTTTGACATGGCTTTTTGAGGCAGTGCAGCAACTGCCTCATGTACACTGACAAGCCTTTTCTCCTAAATCACTCAAGTACAATTTGTGAGAGCTGCTCCTACACTACAAATATGGAATCACTGCTCTGTAATGCTCAGAACAGCAACACTAAACAGGTTGTCAGCTCACACATCACAACTACTAGTCATAATGTGCAACCAGCACATAAACATTCACATGTGGAGGTACTCTTAGGAAACCTACCTAAACACCAGAGACCTCCAAAACACAAACATGTTACACCTGATACTACACCCCAAGCATGCAGTACACATAAAAACACTAGCGCTAGTGTCACACCAAATAAGCCCTTAAGGCAATGCATGTCTGCTCCAAATGTTTGAGTTATAGGTGACTCTATAGTGAGACGTACAGGTGCACAACTCACCAGGTTAAAAAAAGAGAAGATTACGGTCAGCTGTTTGTCTGGTGCAAGAATTCATCAGATCACACATGCACTCAAGTCTCTCAACAACATGTACCATTTTGACTCTGTCATAGCTGATGTTGGTGTGAACAACTTGAGATGTACCTCTCTGGACTATATGAAGAGAGACATGATTTAACTCTCTGAATATGAGTCCCAGACAGGTATGTCCCTAGCTTTCAGCAGCATTTTACTCTTGCCTAAGATGATACCACAGTATAAACAAAAAAAAATGATTGACTTTAATAATTGTCTGTGTGTTTGGTGTCATTCTAAGGGGATCCAGTTCCTGTTAGCCTGGGATGACATGTTGGCTAGACCATGCTGCTTTGCCAGATATGGACTTCACCTGGCACTTTTAAGCTTTTGGTTGCTGGCTAAGGCACTTGCCTCCCCATAATGCCTTTTTTAGGCATGGTCACAAAATCAAAAATTTCAACATGAAAATATTAAACACAAAGAAACTAAGGGTCCTGCTGCTAAATGCTAGAAGTTTAAATCAGAAACTGCAGTCTCTGGAAGCACTCTTCTTGCTGGAATATGTTGACATCTGTGCTGCCACAGAAACTTGGTTCAAAGCCTCAGTAAGTACCCTGGCCTTGCAAGCTTACAATGTCTTCTACACTTTCAGATTGCAAATTAAAGGTGTGAGAACCAAAAGAGGTGCAGTATCAGTCTTCATTAAAGATAATTATGCCTCAAGACTGGTTAGACAAGATAACCCTGTGGAGATACTCCAGGTCCAAACTACCATGGGTAAGACCTCCCCTTCATGTCATTGCCAGCTACAGGTCCCCTTCCATGAATGAAAAAGCCCATGTAGCATATTTTGATCTACTTGGCACAATTAAAGTAAAACCTAACACCCTAATCATGGGTGATTTCAACTATCATTCCATTAATTGGGAAACATATACGAGCCCAAGCTCACTTGAACAAAAGTTCCTGGATTTTGCTAACTCAAATGCCCTGGAACAAATAGTGCACCACCCTACATTTTTTTTATATTTTAGACCTGTTCCTTACCAATAACCATAAATCAGTCATTTTTGAAGTAGCAATAGCACCAGAACTCCCCAAAGGAGAAGTCAGGCTAAAAAAAAAGTTCACCAAAGCTAATATACCATCCTAAGGGATGGTATAATTTAATTCCAATCTCCACTTCCCACAGATGACAGTGATGGATATACTAAGGTATATACTGATGCCCTGTATAAGCATCTACACAAATATATAGATCTACCTGTGCCTGATGCAAGATCATCAAGAAAAAACAAACCATCCTGGTGGATGTCTTACATTAATAGATTATATAATACATGAAAGAAGCTGCTGTCTAAAAATAGAAAAGTGAGAACCCAGAACTGGAAGAGCACCCTCCTGGGCCTAAACAAGCAAATAAGACCACTCGTAAATTTTTCAAAGACCAACTATGAGAAAAATTTAATGACCATAGCCAAGGATAACCATAAGGCTTTTTCAGTTATGTCCACAACCAAAAAGGTAGGACTCAGATGTGTGCTGAACTAATTGTGGATGGTTTCACACACTCTGACCCTGCAAAAATTGCAAACCTGCTAGCAGACAGGTTGGGTGAAAACCTCACCCCTTATCCCACCAAGCATACCACAAACCAAGTCTTCAGCATCACCTTCTTCCTCTCCCTGCAATTCCAAAGGGCAAGTCATCAATACTCTCTGCAAGACTAAGAACACAGCCTCCATGGGACCAGATGGTATTCTGGGCTGTGTTCTTAATGTTCTTAAACAAGAGCTAGCTACTCCACTAGGCATCATATTCAATCACAGCCTGAGTACTGGCTTTGTCCCCACTGAATGGAAAACAGTGTCTGTCATCCCCCTCCACAAGGGCGGCTTGGCAACAGACCCAGGTAACTATATAGATCCATAGGTTTAATCAGCTGCATCTGTAAGGCAATGGAACAAATCATCATGGCTCTCATAAGTAAGGATATAGGTGACCTCCAAACCCTAGATCCATCCCAGTTCAGGTTTGTCAAGGGGTGGTCATGCCTGCTAACCTGGAGGACTTCCTTTAGAATGTGACCAGAGCCATAGACAAAGGGAAAGCTGTGCACACAGCCTACCTGGACTTGGTCATTGCCTTTGACACAATCCCACATTCAGGCATCATTGACAAACTAACCAAGTTAAATATCAACTCCTATGTTTTCAGATAGGTTGCAAACTGGCTCACAAATTGACAAAACTCAAAGTAGGATACTTCATCTCTACCAGCAAACCTGTCACCAGTGGGGTCCCACAAGGATCAGTGCTGGACCCCTCTTGTATGGCATATACTTCTTAGAAGTCCAGACCAAAATGGAGGAGCTGTGGCTAACCAAGTTTGGAGATGACTGCAAATTAGGTGCTATCACTAAATCCCCTAATGTTGTCAGCATTCTTCAAAAGTGGCTTCACAGACCAATGAATGGTGCCAAAGGCATGGTCTTAAACTAAATGGTGAAAAATGCATCATTATTCTCTTTGGTAAAAACAATGATGTTGCTGATTTTAAAATAAACAATAATACCCTAAATACCAGTTCTGTAGTGAGAGACCAGAGAACACAAGTTGCTGTGACCTCAACTTCCACCACCTGCATTGCTCACCTGATTAACAAAGGCATCAACTCAAGAGCAAAGGAGGTTATAATTCCCCTGTACTCATCCCTCATTAGGCCTATTATTGAATATATTGCTTCCTTTGATATGTACCATACTAGACACCTGCAACAACTTGAGACACCTCAGAGATTTCTAACTAAGAAAATTCAGGGTCACCAGCACATGTCTTACACGGACAGACTGAAGTTGTTGTCACTGTACTCAGTAGCAAAGAGACTACTTAGAGGTGACTTATGTCTGGCTTACAGGGCTATCTCTGACCCAAATCTTATGAAAATGCTGCACATCCATATAGCAAATGGGACTAGAGTCACCTGTTCCAGACACCTCAATCTACCCTGAGACATAAATAGAACCTGTTGGAGAGACCGATACATCTCTCAGAGGTTGTCACTCTACTGGAATAGGCTTACAATCCATGTCAGGCAGATCACCATGACCCTATCTAAGCACAACCTGGACGATTGAATGGGAAACCATAAAGTTCTGCTGGGGATTGCCCCACTTCTCTCCTGGATATGGGCAGTCCTTGATAGAAAAGTCTTAGGCATAGACAATATCTCTCATCTAGTATTATATTGGGATTTAATGGCTAGGGTTGTAAAGACCCTCAGGTCAATAGCCTAGTAACATCCTATGAACCTATGTCACTAAGTAGAAGACATGAATAGCTGCCAGTGCATCAAGCCAAGACAGAAGACATCTGTCTGCTTGCTGACAATCTTAAGATAGCAAATGAAAGCAGTAATCACCCTTCACCCCAGTGCATCAAGGGTTATGTGCTGCTTTTGTTTGGATTAACCTACATAGCTAGTTTGCTTCTTTCTGGTCTTTTAATGCTAACCAGTCAAACTGAGAAATGGGTGGTACCTTAATAGTGTGAAACACTGCAGATTCATTGCTGAGTTAACTGAATGGTCTATGCTTGGAGTTACTATGGAATTACTTAACATTCTTCTTCTTTTTGAAGTCTGCAAGGGCTCCATGCCTTTATATTCACAGAGGCTAACCTGAGTGAAAAAAATGCATATTTTTGACGTCTGAAAAGTTGCGGCATTTTGAGAGTGTCAGTTTCTATTATGTATAATGGATGGCAATATCTAAAACTCAGATAACAGCAATGGAAGCTGCTTATCTGGAAATTGTATCAGATGGATACATTAATAAAACCATACTAGCGGCTGAAATGTCTTCAAAACATTTGGAAAGATGTTATTCACTTGACTGTTTAAAACTGTAGAAGCAGAACTGGCCTGCAGACTTAAAAGTTTTGGAGGAAAGTACATGTGTACTGCTTCATTTTATTTTTGTTTTTATAAATCACATCTCTGGACATTTATATTTTCAGTGCTCTGATTAGACTGCATACTGTGTTATACTGAAATGACTACTGTAGGCATGTAGGACATGTCTGTTACTTAACATAGAGCTGCTGTTTATATTTTTTACAGATAAAGTGGTACAGCTAAATATTTGTGTATGCATTATTTCATTTTAAATGAAACCATTTCATTTAGTAGCATACATAGAAACAATTAGCATACATCGCAAAAGAAGTGCTCCATTCAGAAGGAGGTAGACAGAATTGTAAGCGTGCCAGAGGCAAAACAGGTACACTGGTAATTAATGTTATGCTGTTCAGTCACACATCATTAAAAACATTAGGGTTATTATTCCTGGATAGATTCCACTATAATTTCACTTACTTGCTCCTCCTTCTTTCTATCATACAAACTTTAAAACTGGTGTCTGTAAATCTTTTTTAATGTGAATACCAAGCTATTGCCTATATTTTCTTTTAATGTGCATAATAAATGTAGTCAGTTTTCACACCATAAACCATATTTCTGTATGCCAGCTATACTGTTCAGAAAAAAAAAACACGTTGCAGTCTTATGAAAGCTTGACTTCTTTTCATCCCTTAGACATTCCTTAGACAGTTTTTTTCAATGCTACAGAAAAATCATAGAAGAGAAACTAAAAAGACTGAAATAAAAATATTAATCAGTGGATCCTCCATATTATAGTAGGTTACTACCAAAACAAAATGAACTATAATGTTACTTTAACCATGCATTGACTCATTTCTTTATTATCTTCCCATCACTGCCACATAACGTATCATAATACATATAGCTGTCTGTTGTTTTTTTGTAATTATTTTTTTCTATTTAAATAACATTACAGTTTGTAACAGAAGTTGATATTTGCACTTTCTATACAATTTGTTATTAAGTAAGGCTGCCATACTCGCTTCGCTACAGTTGTTCATCTCACTCTTGCAATGATGGACATTTATTTTACCACCTTAGGACACATCTTAACTCCCCCACAGCAGCAGTGGTTGATTGTTTTGCATAAGCCAGGTAGGTCAAAAACTAAACAAATCAGTGAAGCTATACAAAGTGAAAAAGTTGTAAGTAATAGTGGAATCTCTGCTTTTTCAAAACATCTACGTTAGTCCTTATGTAGCTCTAAAATACCTGAAACAGATACAAGTGCAAAAAAGCAGATTATAGTATAAAATAGCTTGTGTGGGTAAGTTTCAAAGAATGGTTCCAAAGCATACATCTGCATGTGTGTGCGTGTGCGTGTGCGTGTGTGTGTGTGTGTGTGTGTGTGTGTGTGTGTGTGTGTGTGTGTGTGAGTGTGCGTGCACATATGCCTATATAATGCAGAATGCTATAGAAATTATCAACCCGGAAGGATGGCAGTTTGGTGCATAAGAATTAGATAATGAACTGCTTACCAAATTTCATCCCGTATTGCAGAGTTTAATTCGCTCTCCCTCAACTTGCCTTCTGTGTAGCTCAGAAGAAATTGCTTAGTAAGGCAGTTGTCCCAGGCAACTTCTAAAAATAGACTTGTGCTTAGTGGGTTTACCTGATAATGAATAAAGGAAGACAACACTAGGTGTCAAGAGCAAATTTCAATTATTTTGTCATAGCTATGTTTATTTATTTATGCACTGATTTATTTACTTATGTATTTATTTTACATTTTTGTTAAGAAACTAACCACAGGAATAGATACATTAGAAAAATATCAAGCTGTTGCAAATATTAATGCTGTATTGAGATTCAGAAAATTGGGAAGGGGTGGTAGAATAAAGTGCTAGAATGTCTTTTGTCAAGATGAAGAGTCTTCTTTAGGATGGTAAAGGAGAAGTTACAATTGTCTGAGCAGAAGGACCTCCTTTCTATTGGTTGCTGCTGTAGCACAGTGATCCTGAGTAGAGGGCAGGTAGGGAGTGGACAAGGGCATGGCCATCTTTCGATGCTAAGATGGTCACTGAATATTGCTGTTGTTTAAGTATTCCTTTCAATCTTGCCTAATGGAACACAAAAAGGTGACATATTGGTTTAATTTGTGTGAATAATATTATTAATTGATAATGAATAATTCCAAATAAAGGGACAACTGTTGCCAAGTTCACCATTTATCTGTCCTTGATTATATTACATTTTGAGGGAATACATTTGTAACACAATTCATTATTTACCATGTTGTATGTGGACTGATCATAAGGCTATTAGCTTTTAAATCTAATGTATATTATATTATTATTATATGTCTAAAACACATACAGCATGATGTATTATTATTATTATTATTATTATTATTATTATTATTATTATTATTATGGTATAACCCAAGCATCATGAGAAAAATGTAGTAATAGAAAAATGCAGTTTCATGATGCATATTAGAAATAATTCCATTTTGCTAGTGAGCTTATAAAAAACTGTCTTCTAATAAGTAAATTCTAATATAACAGGTTCCTGTAGCTTTTCCCTGTAATTTATATGTATTTTATTAACAAAATGAGACCGACCTTTAGGGTTTACTATGAACAATCATATCTTGGTTAGTTGACACATGATTATTGAACACAAAAACATCTCAAACCTTGGGTGATCACCACTCCTAACAGCATACTAGTGCAACATAAGTGGTATTTGGTGTTTACAGGAGGGAAGGCAACAACACTTAGACATGAGTTGACTTCAGAAATGCGTTGCTTTATAAAATGGGCTAGCAAAACTGGCCAGTCATATTACTGATTGCCTGCTTTTAAAAAATTGGTGCTCTTTATGAGGTTCAAGACTCAATAACACAAGTTCAAAAACTACAAAAATGAAGTTCAACTTGTTAAATAATATGAAAGTGAAAAACTTGCTGTTCCACTCTAAAAGCATTTTTTGCAGGCCAAGACATCCTACAACTCCCCAGTGTGAGAAGTTTCACCCCCACACCCATGTCGTTTTTTTATATACTTAGTTTGTACTTTCTAGAAGAGGGAATTCTTATTTTCAGCAATTTCATACTTAGTTTATCTTCTTCTTCTTTCAGCTTTTCCCGGTTAGGGGTTACCACAGCAGATCACCTGTCTGCTCATGATTGGCAGTAGAGTTTTACAGTGTCGAGTTGCCAGCCTGATGCCCAACCTTCCACTGAAGGCACACACACACTCACACCTAGGGCCTATTTAGGGTATCCAATCCATCTACAGCATGTCTTTGGGATGTGGGAGGAAACCGGAGCACCTGGAGGAAACCCACGTGACCACAGGGAGGACATGCAGACTCCGTACAGAAGGCACCCCAGCTGAGGATCGAACTGGAGAACCTCTTGCTGTGAAGCAGAAATGATAAACGCTGCATCACCGCAGCCACCACTTTCATACTTAGTATATATTTCCCCTAATTACACTTAAATATTCACATTTCTGAAGATTGCACAAACTCTCATTGAACTCACAATAGGAACCACATAAAATGCGTTCCATGAATTGTGATTAAGTTGTCTTAATCACTGACTTCCTCACAAATAAATTAATGGGCTAATTTAGAACAATTCTTTATCACAAACCTGGCTTCTGCCTTTACTCTTTGCAAAATGTTTAAATGGGCCTTAAAACTAGGTAATAACAAAAAAGAAATGAGTATATACAATTTTTGTGATTATTACATTTCTTTTCCAAATGATCACTTCAGAAAAAGGAGACATTGTTTATAGATCTGATTACACTAAACTGTTGGTTACCACTGTGAAGGCATCTCCAACTTCCCTATTTTTAAGGACCTGTCTTTTGTCTTTCCTGCTGGCTAAAAACAGTCCCAGGCTATTTAAAACAAGTACAACTACTCAAAGAGTTGGGTACTATTTGAGAATAATAGTCTACTCATAGGCATTCTGCAGCATTTTGCAGCCTGACACTGCTGGCAAAGGGCCTCACTGCATCTGAAAGGTCTGCCCACCCTGTCTTGCATTATTAGCTTTAGAAAAAGCACTATTTGTAAGTTCTTTTGCCTTTGTTCTAACACCTATGTGGTGTGAAATATGGCATCTCTGGCAGCCTAAACACATTTTTTGCATTCCAGAGCATTTTCTGAAAAATAAACTTAAAAAAAGCATAAGATAAAGAAATATATAAATATTTGTGAACAATAAAAGCTATTAAAACTGTACAAATAGCAATATTATCAGTAATAATTATTTTTTCTAGTGATATTAGCCAGTACATTCGTAGTCTTTCTATAAATACTATATTAACAATTTACACAAATCCAGAATTATATTTTTCTAAACTTCTCAAATAAATTTTCATATCTTGAAAACTATACAACCTAGATACATATTGTTAGAACATTTTTTGTTAACCAGGCATATGCTTTTGCATAATAACAAGAAATTCATATATAACTGTACAGTTATTGAGATATTTACAGAAATATGAAACATGTTCAATTGTATATTTAGCAATACAAATAATATGGATATGTCTCAAGCTGAACAACTTACAGTGCATATGTCAAAGACAGTTTTCTTCAACACCATCTAAGGTTTCACTTAATGTCACGCAACAGTTTCCAAATCACTTGGATTTTGAAGTATTAAACTATGGAACAGATGGACTAATGGTTATTTTCATAATTACTGCTAAACAACTAGCAATATTTATAGTACAGGATGATATAAGCCAACATTTTCAACAAATTCTCCTGTATCCCATATTGATATTTCACACCATATACCTCAATAAAATGAGTGTCTCAGTTATGAAAATATGAACATAAATATTAAATATAAATAATCAGTGAGAAACACTGGAGGACATCCTGCAATAACAATCTTAATGTAATTTTGTTAATAACTCCTTGCCCTTTCTAATTCTGTTTATTATTAGCTGATAAGTCACGTAAAGAACCCAGACCAAAAAAGCTTCTGGATGCCATAAGGAGGTATGGGTGTGAACTGGATGTATATAAAAAAATCAGGCTTGAGTGAGTTAATAGTCTATGCATGGTTTCTTAATATTTTTGATGTGAAAATAGTTTCTCCTTCATATATTTGAAAGTTGTATATGATATGCAAAAATATCAAAAATAATATATATGAAATATATCAAAAATATAAAAATTAAAAATAATTTAACAGGTAACTAATTTCTCAAATTAAGGCATTATCTACTGTCATATTAGGAGTAGTGTACTGCAGGCTGTTCATATGATCAAGGCTATACTGATTTTAAAATAAAAATTAAAATCATATTCTTAGAATTCCAATTTGAGCCCGGCTTGAAACGATTACTCAGTTGTAGCTGTGTGCTAATGATATGGCCCTGTAATTGACCACATTAAGGTTTAGTTTTTGTTTTGTATAGCCTGCTTGTAACTTTTGTGCCTGTTGACCATTGAAGTGCCAGCAATGACCACTCATTCCCCATCACTGGCATGAGACTAATCCATGATACAGTCAATTTTTTTTTTTTTTTTACATTTTGGCCATAGCCCTGCACCTGCTGGCACTTCAGGTACTGAGGGGCCATCCTATGCCTTCCACCATACTGGGGAGGGCTACCATCACCAACCTGGAATCATTAAGCCTACATCCGCTGGACCTACAATCCATGGTTCTATGGAAATCTACACTTGCAAGGAAGCAGACCAGTTGACCAGGACTACAAACTCCCTCTCCACCAGAGGGGTAGGCTGGTGTTGCTTCCTTCCACAAACTAAACAACTCTTCCAGCACCAAAACTGCTACTTGAGCTTATGCAATCTGGGCCGCAGTAAGGGCTTTTTTCACTTATACTGTAGTACCAGGCCATTACACTTTAATCTGCTCTTTTCAATTTGAGTATGCATTCATTTTTATTTATTATATCTGTTTTAATCCAGGAGGAGTGATTTGTGCCAGAAGGTATCCATTTTTGCAACAGCCAAAGTATTGTATATGGAATGCATTCACAGATGTGTCATAGATCTGACAGTTTTAAGTGATGTATTGTACATAAGTATATGTACTTATTTGATAACATTGAAATAAAGGTGTATTAGCTTTGCTGCTGTTTGCCTTTTGAAATTATTCTTTTCTGGGAGACAGCTGAAATTTTGGTATTTTTGTGACTGGCAATCTTAGTGTAGGTAAGGCTTTATTAGATAAGATGCTGAAAGTGACTGGAAGAAGATTTGACAATTTATTGATGGCTCTAAATTTACTCATGCATGCATTTTATGTATTGTTGCCTTTATTGTATTATTTATTAAATTAGTACTTTGTTGAGTTTTGCAGAAAATGCTTGTTTCTTTATCAAAGCTATGGCAGAAGTGTTTGCTGATCATCTGAAATGTCAGGACCCATTAGAGCATGTCCTGAAATACAGAGATTGAATGGCTAAAAGCAGACTTACATATACCAAATCCGAGATGACCATTTCCCTTTTCTCCAAGGATTGGTGATCTCAGAGTTGGTATATATATAAGTTTGGGGGTGTGACAGGCTTGCCACCCTGCAAAAAAAGAATTTTAAAGGAGATGAGAGATCTTAAGATTTGCACTTTTCCTGGAGTTTCTGTCTCTCTCTCTCTTTTTTTTTAATTGGTCTGTCAGCACTCGGCATTTCGATTACTGACATTTCAATAGGGAGCCAAAGTATTTAATGGTTATTTTATTTACTTACATTTAGTATACTGGTTATGATAGACATTGATAAAGTATTCTAGCAGAGTTTTGACTTTTAATTTTCATTAAAGGCAATAGGATAAGTCTCTGAGAGTGTGCTAAGCAAAATTAATAATGCTTGATGGGATGAAGATTTATTTATTTATTTATTTATTTTATTTTATTTATTTATTTAAATTTGGTGACCGGGAGTGTCCGACTGGACGTAGGTCCATTTTCAGTGGAGGCCCGGGGAGAAAAGCTCCACAGTTAAAATAAACAGACAGTAGTTACATTGGATTACATAGTGATTAACAATTTAACATAGCAATTACTTACGACATATTTACAGATGAAGAACATAGTACATCAGTAGACAACTAGAATCTTTATCTGTGAAGTACATAACAGACATTAAGAAATGTTACAATGAGAAATTCCTGCTGTATATTAAGTACTAGGCTTATGGGCATCTGAGCTTGCTATCATCAAGGTAGTTAGTGGAGTGGAAAGAAAGGTAGTGGTTGGATGTGGTGGATGATATTAGAGTGGGAATTGCAAGGGCATAGCCAGCATGTTTTTAGGTGCGCTTTTAGTAAAGTTTTGAAGTGGATGCATGATGGTACGGAGGTAATTGTGGGTGGGAGTGAGTTCCATAATTTGGCTATGGAGCAAGAGAATAATGCTTCACCAGCAGAGTTATTGGCTTTAGTGATCTGCAAGTGATTTTTGTTGCTGGATCTTAGTGGTCTGGTGGTGTGATAGGGTTGGAGTAGATTCTGGAGGGATGGGACATTTAGTGGATGGTTTACCTGTTTGTGTGCGAGTGAGAGTTGATACCACTGAAGGAGGTGAGGGAGTTCAAGCCAGCCCAGTTCAGCAAGTGAGAGACAGTGGTGACTACGGTAGGATGCCCCTGTGGCGAATTTTGCGATTTTGTTGTAGCAGATCTCTAGCTTGTTTAGATCACATTGCCTTAGGTTGGTATATATTGGAGAGGCATAAAGTAGGGTGGAGATAAGGTGGGAATTTGCTATTGAAATCTTTGCTGCTTTGGTGAGAAATTGCTTATTTCTATATAACGCTCCTAGTTTTTTGTGGACTTTTTTATGGTCATGGATATGTGAATGTCAAATTTTAGTTTATTGTCTATTTCCACTCCTAGCAATTTGGTGTGTTCAGTTGGGTATATAGTGGTGTTGTCTTTTGCTGTGATGTTAAAGTGAGAGTTGTTTTGAGTATGTTTGGTGGGTTGGAAGATGTGTAGTTTAGTTTTGTTTGGGTTGAGTATTAATTGGGCATCGGATAACCATGTTTCAACAGAGGAAAAGGCTTCCTGTGTGACTTTTTGCAGTTTTGGTAGGGACTGGGCTGAGCAGATGATGGTTGAGTCATCTGTGTATTGTATGAGTGTGCCATGTTTGGTGGAAGAGGCTAGATTATTCGTGTAAACAGAGAAGAGTAGGGGTCCAAGGATGGATCTTTGGGAACCCCTATGGAGACAGGTAGTTGGGGAGATATGTCATTATGCCATACAATGGATTGTTGGTGGTCAGACAGGTAACTCTGAAACCAGTTGGTGACTGATTGTGAGAAGGATAGGTTATTGAGGACAGAGATAAGTTGTTTGTGTGGGACCATGTCAAATGCTTTAGATAGGTCTAGGAAAGTAGCAGAGGAGAGATAGCCATTGTTTTTATGCTGAAGGACAGTGTTAGTAAAGGAGAGTAAGGCAGTGGTGGTGCTATGGTTTGGTCGAAAACCATGCTGAGTACTGGAAAGGAGGTTGTTAGTAAGGAGGTAGTCTGAGACCTGAGAGTGTATGCATCTTTCTAGTATTTCGGAGAGTGGAGAGAGAATAGCTATGGGGCGGTAATTGGTTAGTTCTGCGGAGGGTCCACCTTTGTGGAGGGGAATTATATGTGATACTTTCCACAGTGTGGGAACGTAACTTTCTGACAGAGATCGGTTAATCAAGATGGATACTGGGTAGGCCAGAGCATCAGCTGCGATTTGTAGGTATTCACTTGGGAGGTTGCTGCTAATTTGGTGGGTTTAAGTTTAGTTAAGAGATTTTTATGTTGGAGCTAGGTACAGGAGAAAAAGAGAAGGCAGTGAGGAGATTACTAGCTGAAGGTGTGGCTTGGAGGGGAGGGGGGTTGTGTTGTTTAGCTAGTGATAGTATGGTTTGGGTGAAGTGTGTGTTGAATGAGGTAGCAATATTTTCTGAGGAGTGAGGGATGTTAGGAGGAGGGGTACTGACTTTACCTGGGTGGAGGATGGAGTTTATGGAGGACCAAAATTGTTTGGGGCTGTGTTGTGAGGAGTCTAGGGCAGACTGGTAGTATTGGAATTTGTCCCGTTTTATTAGCTTTTTGACTCTATTGTGTAGTTCTAGGAATTTCTGTCTAGTTGAGGGGCTTTTGGTTTTGCGCCAGTGCTCCCAGGCTTTATCCCTGTTTTTCATTTCTGACTTAGTGGTTTTCTGTAGCCATGGGGAGGGTTGTGCTTTGGTTCTGGAAAATCTTATGGGGGCATGGTAATTAAGGATGTTCAGGAAGGTAGTATTAAAAAATTCAACTGCGTCATCTAGACTGAGGTACTTTAGAGGATGCCAGTTACATTCTTTGAGGGATGAGATGAATGTGAGTGGGTTAAAGTTTAGTTTTTTACGTATTTGACAGTAGATGACAGGTTTAGCTTGGTATAGGTATTTTTGAGTAGGAATGTTGGGGAGTGATCACTGAGGCTATCTGATAAGCAGCCTGTTATATATGACTGGAGGCTCTTACTGACTACTATCCAATCCAGGGTAGTGTGCTTGCTGGAGTTTTTATTTATCCTGGTTGGTGACTGTACTAGTTGGGTGAAGCCATGAAGGTGTACATGATGGGTTGGATTGTTGCCAGAACAGGATTGCCAGTCAATATTGAAATCACCTAAAATGATAGTTTCTTGGGGGAGATGGTGGGTAGACCAGCTGAGGAGGTTTTCTAGTGGAGGGATGTTTTGGCCAGGTGGGAAGTAGCATCCAATTATGTTGATGGTTTTATTTTGGTTTATTTTGAGGTTGGTATATATTATTAAGATGTCTTTTCTGATGGCATATGGATTCAATAGAATGAGGACAGGCATTTCTTATGCATTAGTTTACCACATAGCAAATCTCTGTTCAATACTATTCAATACAAATTGTTATATTTCATTGCCAGTTTTCTAAGCAAGCAATTATGCCTTCCAGGGTGGATGTTAAAGTGTAATAACAGCCACCTGTGGGATATCTATTTCCCTGTAATGCTTATGCCCCAGGGCATTACTGTGTTTAGAAAATGGGCTCTGTACAAAGTTGCTTGCATTTGTTTTATTAACAGATAATATATATATTTTGTAATTTTGACATAGAATAGTCCCACTGCCAAATGCAAATGTTCTCCTTCATGTTGGTTATTAGAGTCTCCTTCTTTTGGCTTTTCTCGGTTAGGGGTCGCCACAGCAGATCACCTGTCCACTCATGATTGGCAGTGGAGTTTTACAGTGTCGAGTTGCCAGCCTAACCTACCACAGAAGGCACACACATGCACGCACTCACGCCTAGGGCCAATGTAGAGTATCCAATCCACCTACAGCATGTCTTTGGGATGTGGGAGGAAACCGGAGCACCTGGAGGAAACCCACGCGACCACAGGGAGGACATGCAGACTCCACACAGAAGACACCCCAGCCGAGGATCAAACCAGAGAACCTCTTGCTGTAAGGTGGCAATGCTAACCGCTGCACCACCGTGGCCGCCCAGGTTGGTTATTAGAGTACAGTTTTAAAAATACGTACAATAAGTCATAACCTTAAGATTCAAATTCTTCCTCTACCTGAAACTGGTTGCTGTGTAATAAATTACTGCTCCTTCAACAAAAAAAGAAAAAAAAGTAGAAACAGAATAATGGTGCATGTTTGTGGATGGTTAAAGGCTTATGTTTATGAATTGCTTTGTTTGCCATTATTATGTGATAGTAATAAATTGTCTTCTATCACCATGACCAACACAAAAAGAAGAAAAAAAAAAAGAGTAAACAAAAATGTGATAAAGAATATTGGAATACTTCAGAAATAAGCAGGGTATTACTATAAATAATTATTATACATCAGAAAGACATACATTGCATTAATTAAAATTTAAAAGTGGCTTTGAAAATTGTGCTGTTAGGACAGAGCTGTCAATAACTATTTGCTGAGCTCTGCTGAACAGTGTTCTGATGAATAGTGTGCCTTACTTCTCTTTTGAAATTAGGCAATGCAATGTTTCAGAAAGATTTGGTGAAGATGTTGTGGAACAGCTGTAAGAAGCAGCCCTCCAGGCAGTGCCAGTGGAACACTCTGTATTTGATGGAGTTATTTCATATGAAGCCTGTATTCTCTTCCTTCTCTGTTTACTGTTCATTAGGAGTGTAGAAACCACACACACAGTGGGGCTGATTCAAAAAGATTATCCTGAGGAATATACAGGGTATACACCTCATGGGAACCATTTCTGATTCTGGGACCATGCTACTTTATCACAGAGATGTGCAACACGGTGGTGGGCTTGACTCTGCAGTCACTCTTCCTGCTAATGAAGCATTTCAGGTGAGGTGTCCATGCTAATTAATCATGTGCTCTGCCTTGGAACTGCCTACAGTAAGGCATTTGGTAACACAGCTGCTCATGGCAGCTCATGTTAGTGAACATTGCAAAAATCTTGTGTTCACCTGTTGTGGTAGAGGTAACAATTCTGACACTATGCCATAGTTAGATGGATGAAAGTGTGTTGCCTATATTTGCTGTTCATCAGACAGGTGCAGATAACACAGTATGTGCCTAGTGTACCAGACGAATATAGAGGATATTTTAAAGGAGAAGAGAGTCAGGGCAGTAACTGAACCTGACAGGTCTATATTAGATCACCAAATGCTTAAAAAAGCGAACGGTGATTAATCGACCCTATGTAAGCAAAAGCTTACAATGTCGAACTGTCAGAACAGCGATTTTTTCCAACAAAAAAATAAATAAATAACTAAAACACTTTAAACATTACATTAATTGGGGTGCTTTGCCCACCACAACCCCTGATGTGGGGGGCTGCACCCCCCACACCCCCCTTACTTAAATATACCAACTCTGAGACCGTACTACAGTGCAGAAAATGGCAAAGTAATGAAGCGACCAAGCAAATTCTTTCCCAGGGAAAGAATTTACTTAAAAGCCGGTTCAATATTTTGCCATTTCAGTCTTTTAAGTTTGACCAAGATGCATTCGAAAGAATGTGTCTTCGGTCTTCTAATAGGAACCCAGCCTGACCATATTCCCTCTTCTTTGTTAAGTTGACTTCTGACAAGACTTCAACCTGTCTGGTGAGTTTTCTGTACACTTTCAGGCTGAACTCATAAAACAGATTTCAAACTCTCCTGCCATCCCCCTGTGCCTGCCAGGTTGAGCCCTTCAACACCACAGTAGGACTACACTCTGTCCTGATCTGTCCCTGCCATATGGAGCCTTCAAAACCTGTTGGTCACCCTTCATGCCCTGTGGGGTATGTATCCCACACACATCATTGCTCTATGAGTGTCTGTTGCTTCCATGCACCCTTTGTGTGGTCACTGCTATTCTGAGGTCCATTACCAGTTGTCCTGTCTGCTATCCACTGTATTAAGATTGTATGTGTTGCTGGCCATAATTCTGTCTTCCACAAACTGGCCATGCTAAAAAAAGGGATAGCACAATGATATTTATGCTAATGATATGCTTTAGCATGATTATCTTTGAATTACACCTATAAAGTGATGTATTTATTTATTATTATTTGTTGACCATGTTTGTCCGACTGAGCTGATAGCCCTTTTTCAATGGAGGCCCGGGGCGAAAAGCTCCACATTTATTTATCCTAGTAAATAGAGTACTTAAGGTAGCAAAACAACAATTTGGGGAAAATCTGCAGGTATCAGTTAGTTAGAATATGTTTATAATTTTCAAAATAGTATTTATATTAAATACAGAGAAATTTAAAATTAGGTTTTCAATAACAAACAATACTAAATACAGACAAATTTATACTTGGGATTTCATTAACAAACAATTATCAACACTGATTTAGTGATAAAACTGTGGAGGTTATGCTGCATTATAGGGATGTATTGATTAAAGGAGTTGCAGTAAAATATTAGTAGATAGAGGTGATATGAGAGTAGATGTATGGTTAGATTGAGAAGGAAAGTGAGATTGCGTGGGTAGGGCAGAAATTAAGTAGTGGATTAAGGAAGGCGAGTGTGCTGCACTAGGAAACTGGAAAAATAATAAGTTAAGGAGGCTGAGTACATGAGAATAATTTAAGGAGGCTGAGTACAGTGGCAGGGCCATTGACTGCTCAGATACTCTTTTTATGATCAATTTAAATTCTTTAACATTGTTGGGAGGCCTTATTTCCCATGGGAGTTTTTTCCATGATTTGCCAGGATTGTAGCTGTAAAGCTTGTGGGCAGTTTTATAATTTGGTTGATGAATTTGTAGTAGGTCTTGGCCAGAGCGTTGAAGAGTCCTGGAGGGAGTGTAGTAGGAGATAAAGGAGTATAGGTTGGGACAGAATGAAGGTTGATATAAAATGAAATGAATTACTAACCCTTGGCCACACTACTGGCCTCGTTCCTATTGATTCCTGGGTTGGGAGGTCATAAAAGGTGTTTGTGTGATCAAATCTTAACTACTCTACTCTATTCTCACTTTGCATCAAGTTTCTGAGCATGTGCATTACACTGCTGTTAAAAGGCACATAGTACCTTGCTAGTAATTAGTGTGCATCATGTGGTGTCTACTTCATGTGGCATTGGACACCTGTTCACCATTTTTCTCCTGTATTAGACTTAGAGAATGGACATCATCTCAGAAGACATTAACTCTTGTAGGACTTGCACCTGGTATAGGATGATGTATAAAACCTTTCTTCATGGCCTGTACAAGAAACATCAGTAATACCTGCTGGGATACTCTCAGGGACCCTTTATAAATAACCATGCCTTACACCAGCTTTCCAGTGTGGTTAATGATGTCACTGGTATCACTTATACTGTCAAGCAGTGCATGCACAAATATAGTCACCCGAGAAGGCAACACCCAGATCTTCTTAGACAGTGGGAAGAGTACATTATGGAGAGACAGCAATTATTTTATTGTAAGCTTTTTCTTCTTGGATTGGCACTGTAGAATAGGTTTAGCATCTGCCGCTGTAATTCCCTTGTACTGCCAGGGATTTGCTGTACTGATTACCTTTTAGTTCTATGCTTCTTAAGGCCACAGGACACCAAAGAAAACAGGATCGTCTGCCAGAGGGGGTAGGATAAGTTCTCTTAGTGGCAATATAAGTGCAGTGTATTTTTGTCACCAATTTGATATTTGTATTTGTGGCTCTTTTTTGCATTGTTGTTTTGTTTTTCTCCATTCATTTTTCTTTTCTGCAGGATTAGCTGTAATACAGACAGATAAGACAGTGGACACAATACTATCCAGTGGTCAGCGCACCTACCATTGGTTCTCCTGCAGTCCCAATGCCTTCCTCTCTAAGAGTTGGAGAAAGCCATGCTGTGGGCACTGACCTGGAAGGCTTACTGATGGTCTCATTGGTCACCACTCAGGAGTGGGTGAAGGCTCCTCATCTGACAGTAGAGCAGGGAGCCCTCCTGGGTTATCTGGCAGGCAGTACAGTGGCTGCTGTGGAGCAAGGTGGGCCAGTGGCTGGATGTCATCATTGGCATACTGGATTGCCTCTTCATGTGGCTTATAGAGTTGTGCAGCTGACTGGTTCCAATCATTGAGCCATCAGATGAGGAGCCTATCCATGATATCATCCATGAAGGTGACTGACTTCTGGGAAGGTTCCCCTGTGGGTCAGTTTGGCAGGCTTTTTCACTGCTTCCAATCCCCCACTATTGGGCTCTAATACATTTATTTTCCTCCCTATCCCATGTTTGTTGCCCAGCCATCTACACTCTATCAGTTTTAATTTCTCCAGTGTTGTCCCTCCAGTTTTGTGTCACATCTGCTAAGAGTTTTTGTTAGTCTTCTGTTTGTTTGTCTGCTCAACATCCTTCCCTATAAACTCTCCTTCTGTCCACACTTTCCCTATAATACCTTCCTTCTCTATCATTCTTCTTAAAAAATGTATGTGTACCCACAGAAAACTATACATTTCATACTCACACACCTCTCCTCACTTCCAGTTAGCTGTCTTTGTGATCATCTGCTTGCTTTTCTGAATTTCTGCTTGTACTATTTTCACATCATTTTCTTCACATATATATGATAAAAATGGAGTTAGTTGTGTGCTTTGATACACTTGTATCAGCTGTCCACTGTACCAGTTTAACAGCTATGGGGTATTTTGATGCATGTGTGATTGCATATAATGTTGGGCATTACACCTGCATGTCATTTTCCCCTGGGTTATATGATTATGCATAGTGCAGCTGATCCAGTACCATGGTTACCATCATTATCACAGCTGCAAAGATTCACTATGCAGCATCGACCCTGGTTTGATTGCATTATACTGGTATTTATGTATCATTATACCATGACCCGCCATTAATATTCCAAAACGTGCACGCTGATTGGTCAGCGTGCATGTTGTAAATAGACTTATACTAATGGAAAAAAGGTCCGGTCGCCCGGACTTTTTCCATTAGTATAAGTCTTTTTTAAAACAGTGTCTCGCTATGTTAAAGGAGTTTAACATAGTGAGACAGGTTTAAAAAAAGCAACGGAGATCTTGCTTTCTCTGTTGCTTTTTTTTTTAAAACCTGCCTCACTATGTTAAATGGGCCAAACCACGCCAACTGTGGGTAAATTCAGTATTACCCACATCCAGGAGGGACTTCGCTAGTGACTGGCCTTTTGATGGAGGTGGCCTCACCTATTTTGACCTCCCAGGTCCTATTAGTGAGCTAGGGGGCTATCTAGTGGGTGATAAAATGGTTTATAGCCAAATTAGTGAGCTTGTCTATAATGCCTGAATGAGTTATTGTATCAAAAGCCTTGGCCTTACCTTAATTCAGTGCTTTGATCACCCTCCGAAAAAAGTCCACCAGGTTTAATAAGCATGACATTCCTTTAACAAAGCCAAGCTTTGATAGGTCCAGTGTTTGCAGGTTACCTATGTCCTCATTTATCATGTCCATGATGATTTTTTACATGGCCTTACATATGAGGCTGTCAGACTTATGGGCCTGTATTTTCGTGAATCAGTGGTTATTTATTGTTCTGATTTGTTTGTAAATTTTAGTTTCTCATCAAATGACAGAATGTTGTAAGTATTTCCACTTATTACAGATATTCCCCTTTTGGTTCTTTTGCTTTTTTATTTACACCAGCTGGATGAATGCTGGCTTGCAATTCTGAATGTACAGCATGATGTGAGAAAACCAGATGACCTACTTGACTTAATAACATGGCATTACTAATGTCCAGACTACAATAGCTAGAAACAGGGCTGAAAGCTTTGGATAGCTCAAGGTAGATAGATAGGACTAGGTTCCCAAAATTTCTATGGAAGTTGATAGCATTGGTGAAATTAAAGAGGGGAATTGTTGTACTGTTGTTTGAACAAAAACGCTGTTGGTTGGGGGAGAGAAGGTTATTACTGGACAGGTATCTATAGAGTTGTGACTGAATACAGTTTTCTAGAATTTTTGGTAGAGGTGATAATAATGGCTATGGTTCTGTAGCTGAGAGAATCAGTGAAATTCCCAGATTTGCATAAAGATATGATGTGATATTTTTCCCCATATAGCTGGTATGTGGTTTTCTTTGATAGAGCAGCTTATTAGTATGGAGATTGAATAAACCGGGCTATCTGCTTCCAATTTGATATGTTCCGACTGGTAGGTGGTAGGAAATAAGCAAGGCTTTAGAGGGAAACAACAGATAGCCCAGGGGAATTATGAGGCCCAGCACCACAGGCAAAGGGCCTTCCTAGCCTTGGGATGTTCATTACTTCCCTCCAATTCCCACCCTGTCAGGCATTTTTGCATTAGATAAAGGGCTACCTGTTAAATTTTGCATGTGTTTTATTTTTTTATATATTTGATGTAAAAGTTCCTCTGCCTAATGTTTCAAACTTGGCAAAAATATACTATTTTTGTTGGAAGAAGTATTTTATATCCAAAATGTAAGATATGTAAGTATTTAATATCCACACACACATTCAAGATCACACACAAACATTATTCATATGTGCCTGGTATTATAACTATTTTTGTGACTAAATACACCTGAGAGGTATTACTGTAATTAATTATAACACACCAAAAAGTTTATTATAAAGCTTTCGGGTCTCACACCCTTCATCAGTACATGGTACTGATGAAGGGTGTGAGACCCGAAAGCTTTATAATAAACTTTTTGGTGTGTTATAATTAGTTTGGAATATTTTGACAGTGGCACCATTATTGTCTACTAGGTATTACTGTAATCAAATGAATGAAGAAATACAAAAATAAGAGTCATAAGAAAATACTAGATAATCAGTGTGCAGACTATTATATGCCTGGCCAATAACCAGAAAGTGATCAAATTTGAGAATCAAACCCTGTTCCTTATATCTTTGAAGTAAACACCTTAACTGCTATGCAAAACTCTGATGAAAAATATTAAACACATAACGTACAAAGTATTACAATCCCCACCAGACACCTACAAACAGTCAATCTATGGTCTGTTAGCAGCATGGGTACATGATGGAGCATGCACATGAGCATGTCCCTCCTAGAGGAAGGTATGGTAAATCTTGAAACAGTCTTGGGCATGCATTTGGCTCACCCAGCTGCAAACATTGCAACTTTCCTTAACAGGGGCACAGAAGCATGCACATGCATGAAAGAGGCATAACAGACTCTGTGGTGACATGGGTCACACATCTCCCATCCAAGGAGAGGGACAAGGACTTAACATCCTTATTGCTAAGATTTTGTTGTAGGCACAATCAACCTCTGTCTGCTTGGATTACCTCCCCTCCAGAAAGGAGGGGGGCTTAATAGTCAGCGGTCATGGAAACAAAAAGGATACAAAAAGTTGTGGGGGCTATAGCATATTGCATTAAAAGGTACTCATGAATGACCAACTGGATACAGGGTAAAGTGTACCATAATGTAAATGGAGAGGTACTTTATGTCCTTTTCTAACCTGGACAGATGTACATTTGGACTAAAAGGTTCATTTTTATTTTGCTCTTTCATGAAATTATGTGTTTCCTTGTGTATATTTGTTGTGGGTTGGGTGGGGCAGGACAGCATTGCAAGTGGGTAAGCTTGTATAGCAATATGTAGGAATGGGTGGAGAGCTAGATGCTGATGGGGTATGGCTTGGTGTGGAGTGTATCATTCTGGGAATCGAGACTACAAATTTGAAACTTCTGGCTACACCTCTGCTCAAAGCACATACATTTTGGCTTATTTTAGCAATGATCCTAACTGAAAAGTGCTCTTTGAATCCAAGTTTACATGCCTTTATTTATGTATGCATTGCTCTACACAGCATAGCTATTTATTGATTTACAGCATTTGCAGAAAACAGGTCAAGTTTAAACAATTGCTAGCAAATAATTCATAGTGATATACAAACGTGTAGATGATTGCTTAGTGTCTTTACTTTCAGTATAAAAAATGCTTCTTTTTGTCATTTGCAAATGTAGAGTTAAATAAGTTGTAATAATTATGTTATTCAATGTCATGTATCAGCATTCAACAGAATACTGCAATTTGTACAATGGAATGCACTGAAAGCAATTCCATTAGCAATGCTGAGCCTAATTCTTAATTGGAAAAATATCTTTACTCTGTTTATTAGTTTGTCATACTTTATTCTATGGCTAAATATGATGCTCAGTGACACACATCCTAAGCCATTAGTAGCACATGAGATCCAAACTTTGCTAAAGAAACCATGGCTAGGAATTTCATTGGCTAGGTACTCTGCTCATTAAAAATACTATCATAATACGACAGCAAGTTAAAATTTTTAATTACATGTGAATCACCATTACGATTCTTTGTTTTAAATAAAACAATTCTCCAATGTTAGTACTGAACTCTCCCTTTATTTATTTATTTTAATTTCCATTTCCATATTAAAAATATAATTTTAGTGTGATGTGTGTGGCATTTAAAACCAAACGCAACACTAAATAGGCTGCAGCTCCTCTCCTACAAATGCAAACTGACTCCTAATTGAGATACTAATAGCTGAGCAGGGTGTTTTTTTTTTTTTATTTGGCTGCTGTATAGTGTTGCATTACTGGGGTAAAAGCAATGCAACTTACAGCAGTAAATTATTTTCTGTAAGATGTCCTTAAAAGTGCTAATGAATGCTTTTTCATAATATGTCTCATAAACAGAGTAGCAGAATCACAGTGATGCATATCTTAGTGAAGACCATTGAAGTCTAAGAACAGCAGCCTTGGGAAATCTCTGTGGTACAGATGTAGCAAGGCCTGACTATACCCCAGACAACTTGGGTACCCAGAGTGGGTTTGGTTGCTGGAGAACCCTTTTGGGATGACATAGAAGTAAGATCATTGCTGCCTCACCTGTTCTGGGGGGGGGGGGCGGTGAAACAGTGAAAGTCACACGGACAGGTTGTAACCATGGGAATAATGAGTTGCAGAGGTATAGCCTGCCAAGGGGTGATCTATATTCTAGCTTGGAAATGTAAACATGGAACAGAAATGGCCCTCATACTACTAATGGGCAGATGCAGCTCCTAAATGCTTTATCCTCTGCATGGGTCCCCTCATATTATCTATGGTATGATCCCAGTCATTCTCAGTAGTGGTAATATATAATTATTGTCCACAGGATGGATAAGACCAATCTATAACCAAATGGAATAGGTTGCTTTGAGCATAAAAAGGGAACTTGTCTAGGCTTAAAATGGCCTGCAAGGCAGCTAGCCTATTACTTACCTATGGATCTATGAACAGTAATGTATACCAGCCCTAGTACTGCAGGCTGTAATGCACCTTCTGTCCACTAATGGGAGAGGGAGGTTAAGTCCTTAGTTTCACCAACAGTCATCTAAAATGACACTACAGCAGGGCAGTCTCACATTCTTCAATGACCATTTCATGAAGGCACTCTGACGCCTGCAGAATATTCAGTAATTTGAAGAAGCAAAAGCACAGAACAGAACTATGCATAAGTCAAGTGCGGCCATGACAGACAGACAGGGGAAACACTTCCCTTATTGTGTCCCAGTGGACCTCTTTTACAATACTGTATGAAATAAGCCATCTCAGACCAGTATAAATGCTTGGTAGTAGCTGGCAGTACAAAGTAAAAGTGGGCTGACAGTAACTAGAAGGACTATGTTAGGTACCAGTCTTTTGTATATAAAACACGTCAGAACCCAGAAAAATAGGCTTTCATTTTTATTAGATTTCCTTGATTCAGAAAGAAGAAATTAGGCATGCATTAGCACGACCTGTTCAACAGTACCTTTCAATAATGATAGTTAATGCAAAGTAGTCAACATTGTTTTTTCTTAAAAAAAAAGAAATGCAATCAGGAGGATGGGAAGAGAAAGGGAAAAAGAGGGAGGGCAGCAGAAATATATTAAAAAGTTATGGGCATTGATGCCATATGAATAGGGGAATGTGAAGCAGGGGTAATGCTAGCAGTTAAAAATAACTGTGTAGTATATTAATCAGGCATTATTAGAGTTGGTAAATGTAGAGGAACTGAATATTACTGGTGTTACTTCTGTGGCAATCAGGAATATATTGCATATATTGCAGTAAAAAAAATTGTGAATGATACTGGGAGAGGAGAGATGGAAGTAAAAGTTGCGTGCCTATATTTCAAATGAGTAAAAAAGGAAAATTGACATTTTGGGGTAAATTTTACTTTGGACTGGAAGTATCACAAGGATTCTATGAAAGGACTGTGTAATTCATTCACTATTACTGAAGATTCTAATGGTATGGAATCTGAAGACAAGGAACATGATAAGAAATCTATAATAAACATAAAGTCTTGCTGATATTGAAGATGAAAATAGGGTGCTGGTGGAAATTGGGCTACTGTTGGCCGAAGGAGGAGAAGAGGCGGAAGACATGGCCGAAGGCAGGAGGAGAGGAGAAAGGCTAGGACTGTGGTAGTGAGGGTCGGAACTTTGAATGTTGGCAGTATGACTGGTATAGGGAGAGAGCTAGCTGATATGATGGACAGAAGGAAGGTTGGTATATTGTGTGTGCAAGAGACCAGATGGAAGGGGAGTAAGGCTAGGTGTAGCGGAGGTGGGTTCAAATTGTTTTATCATGGTGTGGATGGGAGGAGAAATGGCATAGGAGTTATTCTGAAGGAACAGTATGCTGAGAGTGTTTTGGAGGTGAAAAGAGTGTCGGATAGAGTGATGTTTATGAAGCTGGAAATTGATGGTGTAATGATGAATGTTGTCAGTGCATATGCTCCACAAGTTGGGTGTGCAATGGATGAGAAAGAAAAATTTTGGAGTGAATTGGATGAAGTGGTGATGACTGTACCCAAGGGTGAGAGAGTGGTGATTGGAGCAGATTTCAATGGGCATGTTGGTGAAGGGAACAGAGGGGATGAGGAAGTGATGGGTAGGTATGGTGTTAAACAAAGGAATGCAGAAGGTCAGATGGCAGTGGATTTTGTGAAAAGGATGGACATGGCTGTGGTGAATAAATATTTTAACAAGAGGGAGGAGCATAGGGTGACATACAAGAGTGGAGGAAGATGCACACAGGTGGATTATATCTTAAGTAGGAGGGCCATTTTGAAGGAGATTGGAGACTGTAAAGTGGTGACCAGAGAAAGTGTCGTTAGGCAGCATAGGATAGTGGTTTGTAGGATGACGTTGGTTGTCAAGAAGAGGAGGAGTGTGAGAGCAGCACCAAGGATCAAGTGGTGGAAACTGAAAAAAGGTAATTGTGAGGTGGAGTTCAGGGGTGAGTTAAGGCAGGCACTGGGTGGCAGTGAAGAGTTACCAAATAGCTGGGTAACTACAGCAGAGCTAGTAAGGGAGACAGCTAGGAAGGTGCTTGGTATCACATCTGGGCAGAGGAAGGACAATAAGGAGACATGGTGGTGGAATGAGGAAGTACAGGAGAGTATACAGAGAAAGAGATTGGCAAAGAAGAAGTGGGATTGTCAGAGAGATGAAGAAAGTAGACAGGAGTATAAGGAGATGAGGTGCATAGCAAAGAGAGAGGTGGCGAAGGCTAAGGATAAGGCATATGAAGAGTTGTATGAAAGGTTGGACACTACGGAGGGAGAAAAGGACCTGTACCAAATGGTTAGACAGAGTGACCGAGCTAGGAAAGATGTGCAGCAGGTAAAGGTGATAAAGGATAATGAGGGAAACATACTCACAAGCGAGGAGAGTGTGTTGAGGAGATGGAAAGAGTACTTTGAGGGGTTGATGAATGAAGAGAATGATAGGGAGAGAAGTTTGGATGATGTAGGGATAGTGAATCATGAAGTACAATGGATTAGCAAGGAGGAAGTAAGGATAGCTATGAAGAGAATGAAGAATGGAAAGGCTGTTGGCCCAGATGACATACCTGTGGAAGCATGGAGGTGTTTAGGTGAAATGGCAGTGGAGTTTTTAACCAGATTGTTTAATGAAATCTTGGAAAGTGAGAGGATGCCTGAGGAATGGAGAAAAAGTGTTTTGGTACCGATTTTTAGGAATAAGGGTCATGTGCAGAGCTGTAGTAACTACAGAGGGATAAAATTGATCAGTCACAGCATGAAGTTATGGGAAAGAGTAGTGGAAGCAAGGTTAAGAAGGGACGTGATGATTAGTGATCAGCTGTATAGTTTCATGCCAGGAAAGAGCACTACAGATGCGATCTTTGCTCTGAGAGTGTTGATGGAGAAGTACAGAGAATGTCGGAAGGAGTTGCATTGTGTTTTTGTAGACTTAGAGAAAGCATATGACAGGGTGCCTAGAGAGGAGTTGTGGTATTGTAAGAGGAAGTCAGGAGTGTCAGAAAAAGTATGTAAGAGTGGTACAGGATATGTACGAGGGTAGTGTGACAGCGGTGAGGTCTGCAGTGGGAGTGACGGATGCGTTTAAGGTGGAGGTGGGGTTACATCAAGGATCAGCTCTGAGCCCTTTCTTATTTGCAATGGTGATGAACAGGTTGACAGACGAGATCAGACAGGAATCCCTGTGGACTATGATGTTTGCAGATGACATTGTGATCTGTAGTGAGAGTAGGGAACAGGTGGAGGAGACGCTGGAGAGATGGAGATATGTTCTAGAGAGAAGAGGAATGAAGGTCAGCAGGACTAAGACAGAATATATGTGTGTGAATGAGAGGGAGGATAGAGGAATGGTGAGGATGCAAGGAGTAGAGGTGGTGAAGGTGGATGAGTTTAAATACTTGGGGTCAATAGGTCAGAGTAACGGTGAGTGTGGAAGAGAGGTGAAGAAGAGAGTACAGGCAGGTTGGAGTGGGTGGAGAAGAGTGTCAGGAGTGATTTGTGACAGACGAGTACCTGTAAGAGTGAAAGGGAAGGTCTACAAGAGGGTAGTGAGACCAGCTATGTTATATGGGTTGGAGACAGTGGCATTGACAAAGAGGCAGGAGTTTGAGCTGGATGTGGCAGAATTAAAGATGTTAATATTTGCACTGGGTGTGATGAGGGTGGACAGGATTAGGAATAAGTATATTAGAGGGTCAGCCCAGGTTGGAAGGTTTGGAGACAAAGCCAGAGAGGCACGCTTAAGTTGGTTTGGACATGAGGAGGGATTCTGAGTATATTGGGAAAAAGATGCTAAGGATGAAGCTACCAGGTAACAGGAAAAGAGGAAGGCCTAAGATAAGATTTATGGATGTGGTGAGAGAGGACATGCAGGTGGTTGGTATGACAGAGCAAGATGCAGAGGACAGGAAGAAATGGAAACAGGTGATCTGCTGTGGCGATCTCTAATGGGAACAACCGAAAGAAGATGATGATGATGCCTTGAGAAAATTAGAGGAACAATTTGATGTTAGAGTAAGAAGCAGGATTACAGGAGAAGGAGTAAGTAAGAGGAAAATATGTGTTAAATAAAATGAGGTTCAGTTAAAAGAAAGATAAAACCTGCTTCTTTTTCTGTTTTCCTTATTAACAGTTGTCATTAGTATTATAAATTCAATTAGAAGGCTGAGACATGTTTCAGTAGTTATGAAAAGTGTAGTGTACCATTTATTTTCATCAAGCTATTAGCTTCATTCCATATAGACAGACAATATATAAAATATAATACTGTTAGACAAGGCAGACTAATGAATTTATGTCAATTTATTGATTAAGGAAGGCTACATGTTATAGATGCAATGAAAGATAGAAAAGTCACTCAAGGAGGCATTAAAATAGCATAAATTACTCAAATTACAAACAGGGAAAATAAAACAATGTATAATCTAAGGCACAATCTACTAGGTTTATACTGTACAAAAAATAAATCAATGACTTATTCCTTCCAAGGCATAACAGCTATCACATATTTAGGTGCTATCAGTCCTTTTCTATAAAGCAGTTGTCTGCCATTTTAAATGTAGCCTTTCATGTGGACTCACTGTTGCCAAACAGATGGAATCCACGGTTTTTGCCATGTGCCAGTTCTCCTTACAATTCCATGCCGTCTCTGAGGTAGATAGAATTTAATATGTGAAGTGCCCCTTTCGGCATGAATCTTGTTTGTTTGGTTATACCAGCATTGTCCATTGCTACAGTTCGTAAGTCTCAGCTTATGTCATTGTAGGATATTCTATAGAGGACAATCAGTTACATATTTTAGGATGCCAAGTATTAGCATGTCTCCTAACTCCAGCAATAACCCATTCAAAATGACAGATACATATAACAGGGATGTAAAAAATATTAACACAGTACTTCATATGTATATCATTTCCCAATCTTTTTTTGTTTTGTTTACATATCAAATAAATGTGAATATTGAAGTAACGGGTAGATGTAACTTATAAATTAATAAACTTGTAAACCTATCCTTAGTTGTTCTTACATAAGACACAACATCAATTTTCATTTCAAGTATCAGATATCAAATAGTATTTTTTTTTCTTATACATATGAAGCTATACTTGTGAAATCTTGAAAATTCACCTTAGCTTAAGAATTTTGTCATTTACACATGTACTAATTGCATAACTGTTCTTAGAATAGTGAGAATAATATCTATTAACCATATGATGATGTTAATGCCATGAGAACAATTTAATTTATTCCACCTCATAAAATGCAGATCAGTTTGGTGTGATAACCTTTTCTGTCTATCATTCAGTTTGCATAACTGCATTAATTTCTTAGCATTCCTGCACATGCCAAATCATATAAACATGCGCGAATCATGTAGTACTATCTTTCTAACACTAAAATAAAGTTTTGGCAGAATATCACCTTTCTAGCAAAACAATTGTTTTTAAACAAGCATGCCATAGTTACAAATATACCCTGTTTCATTGTCTGTCAAATGTATAATCCATTAACATCTAGGCCCATGCTCAAATATAGCCTGTGAGGTGTGCGGAAAATGTGTTAATAAATGATTGTATAAGGAATCCATTCATATTTTAAAGTATGGCACTTTAATACCTTTGAGCTTGACTACAGAATGTAATTGGAAGTACTTCATTTAAATAATTGATTTATTGTTTGATTGATCATGTGTTTTGATTTATGTGTATATAATACATTTATTATTTTGCTGTTTTACTCCTTGAAGGCTTGTATGTCGAGGTGCTAGAGTTTTACTAATGTTTTTCTTGGACATGCTTGGATAGTTACTCGTTACTCTTTATAATTTGTTTTGTTTTCATTATGGTAGAACATGTTCTTAATGTGAGCAATAATTGACACCAAGTAATATCAGTTCATAGTACTGTATGGCATGTAGTACTAGCCATGCAGAATCAAATAATTTGCCTTTAATAAATCCAGTAAGAACTAATGTTGCCATTTTCCTTAATGTCATATATGTACCTTATCATTACCAGCTATAGGTTTTACCTGTCAAATGATACCATCTCTGATGTCTGTAATGTTAAAAATGCACGTCACAGTATATATAAATCCTCTAAGTCTAGGTTTCAAATCCAGAAAATATCATAAGAAATTGTATGCATTACATGTCCGATCACACAGCTGAAATAGCCTCATTGATAATCACTGTCATTAGCATGTACGTGTAGTGTCAGATCTGCCAATCATAATAGGCAAATTAGCCAATGCAATTATCAAGCTGCAAGGAATCAGATGTCCCTTTGGCAGATGATTGTGTGTGTGTGTGTGTGTGTGTGTGTGTGTGTGTGTGTGTGTGTGTGTGTGTGTGTGTGTGTGTGTGTGTGTGAGCGCAAGTGTGTGTGTGTGTGTGTGTGTATGTGGGGGGGGGGCTGCATGCCTGTAAATACACTTTTGCCCTCTGAGTCATGGATTGTGCCTCTTGGCCTATGCAAAGCTATCCTTACAACCTTAAATAACTGCAAGGACCATTTACTAAAAGCCACTAATAAGCAAAATGATAGTAACCCAAAAAGGCAAAGTCCTAGCTCAAGGATTCACAGTAAATAGCTGGAATAAGTTTATTAAAATATTTAAATTAACACAAGTTAAGATCCTTATAAAATACAGGACTTCATCAGAATCACACCACACAAGCCAAAAAATGCTATTTATAGGTAAAACCACACCCCCTTTTTAAGTAATCAATTAAGCCTCTGAACAATGGGAAATAAAGAACCAAGCGTATTTTTATATAAAAACTTTTTGACAGACTACCATATGAAAAATGCACCTCCTTCTTAAAAAACAAAAAAACAAAAAACAAAAAAAACTTTTGTATAATAACATATTGCAATAACAATAAAATGGATTATTATGTCCTATGATCGAGTGTATATCATAACATCAAAAGGAACAAATCTCGAACGGCTGAAATATCGAAATTGCCGTTCATCGATTTGTTATTTTGTGAGATTGCGGTACAATGAAGATCAGAAATGTTGCCCTTTCCTCACTGTAGTGCACTCTCGGAGTTGGTATATATAATTAGTGGGGGTTGTGGGGGCACAGCCCCCAGAAAAGCAATTTTGATGAATGGCAATTTTGATATTTCAGCCATTCGAAATGTGTTCCTTTTGATGTTATGATATAGAACCCCTATGATCAATAAATACATTAAAACTTAAAACTTTGTAGCTCTTTCATTTAAAACTAGTTGAATGGAAATATATTAATTTAATCCAGGGTAAAAAGTAGCTTTCAGTTTCAACTGCCACTTAAGTTCTTTATTTTCTAGGGTTACCTTTCTGTCTCAACCAAAGAGTGTTTAAACAGAGCATTACTCTATTTTTTTCATTTTTATGTCATATAAATGCTCATATATGCATTTACATAACATCTTTTTGTTTTTCCAATATAATAAATTGAACAGCCTGCACAAATGGCCATATAAATTACCCAAATACTGGAGCAATTCCCTTTAATGAATGATACCTTTCTATGTGCCCCATTACTTAAAATAATAAATTCCTTCTCATAAATATAAGAACACTGTCTGTACGTTCCACATTTTGTTGTATGCTGCCCACAATCACTCTTATTCATATACCTGACATTTCCTTTATCTAAAAGTTCCTTAAAATTCTTTGCTGTTTTATAAATAAATGCTGGTTAATTTCCTAAAATTTGACAAATAGTGGGATTGGTTTTAAAAATGCTCCAATTATTTTAATAATATCCTTAACCTTAGTTGACTGTCCACTATATTGTAATACCATGGCTCTCTCAAAATCTTTATTACAGGTTTCCTTCCTATCCTTTTCTGCCATATCATTCCTAATCAACCCTATACCTAAAAGAGGTTTGCATTTTCTCCCCCATTCAGACTGGACATACTGTTTAATATCATACATCAAGGATGGGGGATATTTTCTATCCAGGAACATACTAGCCACCTTTTCCAATTCGACTTCTAAATCCATTCTATGTGAAGTCATCCTTGCTGTTCTAATTACATTGTCCCTTACTGAGACTCTTTTTTTTTTTTACTTAAGGGGTGGTGGCTCTTGAAATCCAAATAAGAATTGCTAAAATAGGCTTTCCTATAAATTTTGGACTTAAAACCATTACTTGTATGTTTGATATAGGTGCCCAAATAATTAATCCAGTTTTTATTAAAAATATAAGCAAACTTCAAAAATTCCGAACACCCATTAAGAAATTCTACAGATTAATGAATGCTATCTGATATCATCTAAAAATCTCACTTACAGGGCCACATTTTGAAAAGAGTAGACTTAAAAAAACACTTTATTTATCCCATTGTAATAAAACCAAATTTGCATAAATGGGAGCACAAGAAGTTCCCATAGCAACCTCCCTTCTTTGTTTAAAAAATTCCCCCTAAAAAATATAAAATTATTGTCCAAGACTAACACTTTCATCTCACAAATGAGCCCTATTCTTTCATTAGATAATCCTGAATATTAATGCAGACTTTCCTGAAAATACTCAATACCTTCCTCTCTAGGAATGACCGTAAAGAGGTCTTTGATATCTATAGTTATGAAGATTAACTCCTGGGACCAAATTTCTTGCTTTAATCTCCCTAGAAAGTCTCAGTAGTCTATTACAAGATGTGGGATATCTCTATACACCATTTTAAGCCACCTATCAATACAAGTAGAAAATATATAAGTATTGGACCCTCTGGTAGCCAGACCTGGTCTGAATGGTGGTTCATCAATATTTTTATGCACCTTAGGAATTCACAAAAATATGTAAACCACTGGATTCGCAACCCTCTGGGCCATGTAAGTATCATAAGAAATCATGTGTTCAACCACATATTCTTCAAGCAGGGAATCAATTCTCTGATAAGCTATTTATTTATTTTATTTATTTATTTTACATTTGTTTACCAGGATAGTCCGACTGGACACAGGTCCATTTACAGTGGAGGCCCAGGGAGAAAAGCTCCACAATTAGATTAACATCAACATGGTAATACAAGCAATCATATAACAGCGATAACTGAGGTAAGTACAGACATAAAAAGTCTCAATACAATCCAGTCTAAACAATAAACAGTACATCAGCAGTAAGTGAGTAAATTTGCTTCAAAGCTTTAACATTGATTAGTGAGATAGGAAAAAGAATCAAAAAATCATATGATTAGACATGACATTATTATACAATTTCAAGTTGACAGTAAGATACCTAACTGTAGCATATATACAGTAGAGATAGCAGAAAGGAAGGTGTAAAGTGTGCTGAGATTGTGAGATTCATGTGATGCATAGACATAGCCATGTATTCATAAGATATGATTTGAGAGCATTTTTGAAATGTGTGTTAGTGGGGGCAGAGGTCAGAGAAGGGGGAAGTTATTCCAGGATCTAGCTGTGGCATGAGAAAAAAGAGCTTTCCCGGTGTTGTCAGATTTAGAGATGCAGAGGAGGGATTTCTCAGTAGTGCTGTTTTTTTTCAGGATGTCTAACAATATTAAAGGCAATAACTAGCTAGTGGTAATTGAGTAGCTGGGGGAAGTTTTAACCATCATAGTTCCCTTAGAGATTGACAGTGATGGGTGCTGAAGGTAGAGTTGTTAGCAAACTTGGCAATTTTATTGTAATATGATTCAAGTCTGGTGAGATCAAGTTTTCTGACTTCGTTAAGAATTGGCACAGGATACATTAGAATGGAGAGTAGATGGGTTTGGGCTAGAGTGATATGTGCTTGTTCTGAGTGGAATTGTTTATGTCTATATAGGGTTCCCAGTTTTTGTGGACTTTTTTATGGTTTGGGAGATATGAACATTGAAGAGTAGGTATTGTCAATTACTACACTGAGGAGTTTGGTATGGTCAGAGGGAGATATGCTGGTACCATTTTTGGAAGAGATTTAAAAGGATAGGGGTAGGTATATATTTGTTGGGGGTGAAAAGTAGTAGTTTTGTCTTATTGGAGTTTAGGATTAGTTGGATATCAGTAATACAGCTTTCTACAGAACTGAAGGATTCTTGTGTGAGTTGTAGAGTGGAAAGTGATGGAGCAGAGCAGATAAGTGTTGAATCATCAGCATAATGTATAAGGGAGGCATGCTGGGTGGAGGTGTGTAGATTGTTCGTAAATATGGAGAAGAGTAGTGGGCCTAAAATTGAGCCTTGTGGTACTCCTATTGTAGTTGGGAGTAAAGGAGATTGTATGCCTTGCCATTGAACTGATTGCTGCCTATGTGACAGATAGCTTTTAAACAAGGCAATAGTGGAAGGGACAAAGGATAGGGAAGCCAGGGAATCTAGATATTTGGAGTGTGAGACCATATCAAATGCTTTTGAGAGATCTAAAAATATTGCAGAAAAAAATATTGTTATTTCTGTGATGGTTGACCTTTGTTCACATTTCTTGAAATCTGGTAAATGTGTCTACATCAAGAAGTAACTTAAGTATAACCCCAGAGTAATATAACGCATTAAAAAGGACTGTGCCTCCTTCTTTATCCAGTTTCATGATACGGACTATATTATCTTGTCTTAATTAAAATAATAATTCCCTTTCTATGCTATTTAAATTGTTGAAAAAAAGTTTTATTCATGTTATAATTAAGGGCACAAATTTGCTCTGTGACTCCTTTCTCAAAAATTGGCAAAGTGGGATTCAGTTGTGGGTTGAACATACTTTTTTCTAAAAGTTCCCTTTAACCTGACCTTAATCCATTTCTTGCTTGTCATTAAAGAAAATCACTAAATTCAATGTTCTTAAAAAAAGTTTTAATTCAATAAGAGTATCCGCAACATTAAACTTGGTAGAGGGAACAAACTTAAATCCTTTCTGGAACAGAGTAAAGTATTCCTTGGTCACCTTAATGTCTGTATAGTGTGATAATATGATACCCTTGGTTGGAATAAACTATCCATCCATTGTAACAATATCAAGCTCCCTTTAAAATCTACCTGAGGTAGTATATTTCAGAATTCTAAGGAACTTTTAGATAAAGGAAATGTTAGAAATATGAATAAGAGTGATTGTGGGCAACATACAATAACATGTGGAACAAGTAGACAGTGTTCATATATTTATATTTATGAAAATGAATTTATTATTTTAAATAATGGGGTACATTCAAAGGTATCATTCATTAAAGGGAATTACTCCAGTAATTGGGTAATATATATGGCCATTTGTGCAGACTGTTCAAGTTATTTTTTTTCCAACAACGAAAGGGACTTACATAAACATATATATATATATATATATATATATATATATATATATATATATATATATATATATATATAAAAGCATTTATATGACATATAAAAGAAAAAAGAGAGTAATGCTCTGTTTAAACACTCTTTGGTTTTCCCAGGTTTCACCAAGTTCAACTCTGGTATTATTGCTTGGGTTACACCCAGTCTCAGGAGTGGGGGACAGAAAGGTAACCTTAGAAAATAAAGAACTTAAGTGGTAGTTGAAACTGCAAGCTACTTTTTAACCTGGATTAAATGAATATATTTCTATTCAACCAGTTTTAAACGAGAGCGCTACAAAGTTTTAAATATATTTATTGATCATAGGACATAATAATTAATTTTATTGCTATTGCAATGTCTTATTATACAAAAGTTTTTTTAAAGGAGGCGCATTTTTCATATGGTAGTGTGTCAAATAGTTTTTATAATAAAATAAGCTTGGTTCTTTAATTCTCCCTGTTCAGTTGCTTAACTGATTAATTAAAAAGTGGGTGTGGTTGTACCTATAAATAGGATTTTTTGGGTTGTATGGTGTGATTCTGATGAAGTCCTGTATTTTATAAGGATGAAAGTGCTTAATCTACTTGTGTTAACTTGTGTTAATTTAAATATTTTAATAAACTTATTTGAGCCATTTACTGTGAATCCTAGGACTTGGACTTTGGCTTTTTGGGTTACTATCATTTTGGTTATCCTTATAACTTTATCTACTGCAGTAGACTCTGTTTTAAACAATATTTTACCCCCATTCAGTTTTATGTACCTTAAAATGTACCTGTTGCATTTTTTCTAAGATCCAAAATCAATACAATTTGCAAACTCTGCTGATATTTTTAGCTATTACTATCATTTGTATGCATAGGAAATACAATTTCCTATTAGTATCATATAATGATACATAAATATATTGCATATAGTTAAGTCTGTTAGAGTGCTGGTTTCTTGCTCAATCTGTCCATAAGTAATTAAATCTGTCTTTAAACATTTCTCTTGAAATCTCAAAGCTGACAGAGTACTGCTACTCCTTTAGTGCTCTATATTTGATCGTAATGTCTCTTAAGCTTCAATTTCTAGGCGATGTCTAAATATGACTCGTTAAACAAGAATAAAAGAAATGCCTAAAACCATCATGCTCTTGATAGACATTGCAAATATAAAAAACACTTTTGTAGATTTAAAGAAAGCTGCCAAGGCAATTTCAATTGTGCTCCAAAAGGTGTGTTGCTGCTTCATTAGTCTGAGTTTCACAAATGAGCATAACTGATGACAGTTTCACTTTCCTAACTGTAATTTAAGCCTATCTTACAGTCTGCAATGTATTCCAAAGAAAAGTAACAGTTTTATGTCACTGATTGATGTATACTGCACTGGTATTGATCTCCATCTGAGTGAAAATTTGGACATATTTATACTAATTCGGCCAAAAAAATTAGCTAATGTGAAGTCATACTTTTCACAAAGGTTACCTCTGAAAATGTAAAAATCATGTGATTTTTTTTGCCTTTTCGACCAATTTCCAAACATCTATACTTTTTATCAGTTGCTAGTTAAATATTGCCATGAAGCAGGCAGATGTTTGCCACAAAGATGTAGTTTCGCTAAATAAAGTTTAGTATCTCCCCTACCTTTCTTTCTCTTCTCTTTCTTTCATTCTTCTTAAAAGCTAATTGCTGTAATGATAAAATTCAGATATAACAAAGCAGGCAGCATTTTTAAGTCTCAATGGCAAATTGTGACCTTGCATCATTACACACTGTGTGTTTACAGCCAAGATTGACTCGTCAGTTTGTTTTCTCGGGGATTCAGAAAGGTATAGCATAATACTGAAGCTGTAACTTGGAAGGTATTTGCATCAGACTAAGCCTTTCTGCATCAGAGACTATTCTACTAATGAGAATTCCCCTTTGTGTGGGATTCAGCATGGAGACCAGTCTCATTACTGAAGCTGCATGCTAATGCAGCAGTCTGGGGGACTGGGTAATGCTAATTAACCATGTGCTGTCCCCTGAAATATCTGTAGCTACTACTTTGCTTGGCTATGTGATACTCTGAATCACTAGGCTAAGTGAAATTTTATTATATGTGGAAAATGTCAATGTCATAAAACCATTGAGGTCATCCATTAATTCCTATGAGAACCATCACAATGCAAGTAGTTTCAGCAAATACATGGTCTGTGTCAGTATATGTATGTGTGTGGACATGTATGTGCATGTCTGTAGGGGAATGAATGAGGATTCATATATGTATGTGTGAAGAGTGTCTGTGTATTTGTGTGTCAGTTTGTAGCTGCTTGGGTAGTCACACTTGGAGTTAGTAACGGGAATTGAAAGTGTAGATCTGTATTTCTTTGTGTCTGTTTGTTTGATTGTACAAATAAGTGTATGGCTGAATGTTTTCATGGGTGTGATTTAGTGTGGGGGCTGGTTTGTGGATGCGTGGATGTGGGTATATGTGAGAATGAGTGTGTTGGAGGTGGTGTCTGTGTGTGTGTGTGTGTGTGTGTGTGTGTGTGTGTGTGTGTGTGTGTGTGTGTCTGTGTGCGTGCGTGTGTGCATGCATGCGTGTGTGCATGTGTGCATGCATGCGCTTGTGTGTGTGTGTGTGTGTGTGTGTGTGTGTGTGTGTGTGTGTGTGTGTGTGTACATGTAGGTGTGTTTACTAGCATGGTGCATAGGCAACTAGGAAGAACACTAGCACTCTCAGCTCTGACCATGTTAGTGTTAGATTCAGAAACATGTTAATAAGTAGATAATGAAATCTTTCTCACTGTACCCATGCATGTCTCTGAATCACATTTTCTTGCTGTCATTCCATTATTGGACAATTAATATGACTAATGAGCAATTTAGTGAATACTAGGATTCATTTCTAAACTGTAAAAAAAACAGGTTACAGAACAATAAATTCATTTCTTTCATACTTCAGGCATCTAAAAATCAATAAATAAAGGTCATGTTTAGTTCAGGAATAATTTCCCTTAAGCCAATTTAGACTGTTTTCAGGCAAGACATTAGAAAGACAGGACGTTTGCTGTTATTTATTTATTTACTTTTTTTTTTTTTGAGCAGCACTCTCTTTTACTTTTCATCAAGAATATTAACTATATTATCACTTCTTGATATTTAGTTTTTCTTGTCAAATTTTTACATTTTAGAATAATATTTTACTCACAATTTCTATAAAAAAGCAAGGCTGCTTTTTAGATACTGGGTTACAATTTTGAAAATCTGAATGATGCTGGATTTATATTTGCTCACAGTGCATGCATTTTGTCTCATTCATTTATGAAACATTTTATAGATGAAAAACAAAGTTTAAAATCTTGCCAGAACTGGCAGCACTTGACATGTTATGATATGTTTCACTTCTGCCATTGTGGAGAGAATCCTGTTAGTGAGTGATTGTAGTCTGCTTATTTTGATAACTTCTCATTATACTGACATACTTTAAGATGTGACGATTTGTGTGCTGATTAAAACAGGTAACCTGTCAGTTCTGATTTTATTGGAAAATCCTCATGCTGGTGCATCGTTGCATATTTATTTTTTACAGAGTCTTATAATTCAGATTACAATTCATAACAGCTACTTATTTGTTATATGCTAGGACCTTCTCCATCCAAAGTTGCCATATACAATCCATTGTTTCTTAAAATGTGCCCTTTGTCTGCATGTGGGTAATGTTTCCTTTTTATTGAAAATCATTTGCCAGGTCTACCTTGCCTGTGGTTCCTTTTTTCTTTTCTTTTCTTTTCTTTTCTTTTTGTGTGGATTTCTGCATTTCCTTTGTTCTACTGCCACATCTGATGTGGACTAAGCATGCAGGTTCATCATTGATCATACCTCGCCAACATATTCTTCCCTTTTCAACACGGACAATTTCCATTTGTTAAAACATGATGCTTTCTTTGAAAACATGCCAAGTCATTGCTACTGGAAGGCAAAATAGACACATGAGTTTATTTTGTAAAGCAATTTAATATACCTGTTATGAGTAATGAAGGCACCATGGAAGCATTACAATATGGTGCAAAACTTACACAGAGAAATCCTGACAGTGTAAAGTCTTTCGGCTTTTCCCGGTTAAGGGTTGCCTCAGCGGAACTCCGGTCCGCTCATGACTGGCAGTGAATTTTTACGGTGCCGAGCTGCCAGCCCAATGCCCAACCTTCAACAAAGGCATGCCCATTCATGCTTGCACCTACCTGCATGTCTTTAACGTCATTCACCCACTGGGATGGCATACAGACTCCACACAGAAGGCTCTCCGACCTTGAATTTAGTAAAAAGATTCTTAGTTTCAGGACTCATACTATCACTTCCCGAACTTCTGACAGGATTCTAGGGATTTAGGCTGAAAGACATTAATGAAAGCATTTTATACACAATAGGAGATAAAAAAAAAGATTATCACTAATTCATCTGGGAAATAATCTCTTTTCATTGCCTCTTTAAAGGATTACTAAATAGGTGAAGGAGGATAAAGATGGATTTTTTAAAGAAAGCATCACAGTGATATAGTTGAAATTATAGGGAAGAAGAAAAGTAGATGGATTCTCAAATACCATTAGTTATGAGTATTGAAAGAAGACAATTTTATGGAGAGAGAAACTAGGGTAAACTAAACAGCACAAGAAAAAATGGAATGAGAATACTATGAGGAATGTAATACAGCAGTAAGTATTTTTTTTCTTTTGGGGGGATACTGGAGGAAAAAGTGAAAACAGATGTTTTGAAACAATATCAATGGATATTATTTGTTGTTAGTGTTAAGGGATGATACAGAGGGAAAATGGTATAGTAGATAAAATGCTGACAGTGCATTTGACAGATGTGAAAAAGTAATTGTGAAGAAGCTGCATATAGTAAATGTTGAATACAACAAAAGAGAAGAAGAAATGATGAAATGGTGTAATGTGATGGAAATAGATTAATACTATTGTTTGATAATTATTTTGTACAATGTTATTTGATATATATATATATATATAATGTATAATATATATATAATGTATAATATATATATATATATATATATATATATATATATATATATATATATATATATATATATATATATATATATGATAGATCGTAATGCATTAGTTCTGATGTACTGCATGTTTTACATATGACTTCAAGAAAAAGAATCTCTGTTGTTTTTTTTTCCCTCCCTTAAGCTGATAATAAGCTACCACCAGTACCTTTCCTAGGTTACTGGGTCTATGGACTCAACTTATCCTCCCCCAGCTTCAACATCACCCATGTCCGGAGATGATGAGAAGATCAACGATGGTGATGCAACATCATACGGATGCCAGGGAGTGTGCTTCTGTTTCTTGCAGCCCTGAGGTAGCCTTGTAAACTCTGCAGTTGCTGACTTCAGAAGGTACATGCATGTTTAAATGGATACACAACCTCCCAGTTAAATAAAATACTGCTAACGTAGCACAGAGCCCACCGGGCTAATAACATGGCAGTCACTCTCATCCTCTCCCTGAAGAGTCGCTTCTGTTTTTGATAAGTGCCATAGGTTCATAGGTTCATAGGTAGGTACTAGGGTATTGGCCCTGGGGCCTATACAAGCCCAGCCAAAAAGGTACCCTGGCTTTTGCCACCCAAGAAAATTATTTTCCTGTGCCACTGTCGAGCAGAGCCACAGCAGTGATCCCCGGGGTGAATTTCCTATTTCCCATCCAATCATCAAGATTTTTCTTGAAGAGTGCTAATGAGGAGCTTTGTTTGGTATAAATAGGTAGTTTATTCCAGAGTATGAAAAGTCTCTGGGACAGGAATCTATCCCTTTGGCATGTTCTGTTTATTGTGGTGACAAGGTTTAGGTCCCTAGAGCGTGTAGCTCAGAGGGATTGGGATTTCTTTTAAGTGGAGCATGTCCAACAGCTCTGGGTTTGACATAGCTTTGTATGTTAGGCAGAGATCACCTCAGAGTAGGCGATATGCGACGGAGTAAAGCTGGAGTTTTTTGAGACGGTCTGCGTAGGGCATCTGTTTGAGGCTGGTAATCCTCTTTGTGAGGTATTTCTGTGGTCTTTCCAGTTGTTGTAGATGTCTTGTGAGGTACATACCAAAAGGGACATTGTATTCTATAATGGGTCTAATGAGTGATGAGTAGAGGGGAACAATGACCTCTTTTTTTTCCTGGATGAGAAACCTTTTGTGATGAGGTGTGGCATGTAGAAGGATTTCCTGACTACTGTGGTGATGTGATTATCAAAGGAGAGACTACTGTTCACCTGTGTCCCAATGTCTCTTATCACACTTTAGGTGTTAAGTATACTACCACCTATGTTGTAGTTCATGGGTACAGAGTTTTTAGCAAAGGGGATGACAATGCACTTTTTGGCATTGAGCTTGAGGCCATGGCTTTGACACCAGGCATCTGTCTCAGTGAGGCCCTTTTGTAGAATGTACACATCATTAGTAGTTTCGATTATGGCTGCTAGTTTGCAGTCATCTGTAAACTTTGTTAGCCAAAGACCTGTGTTAGCCTGTACTTCAGAGAAGTAGATACCAAACAGGAGAGGACCCACTGTGGTGGGTGAAAGTGAAGTGTCTTTCATAGGATCCTTTACATCTACCTGAGCTACCAGTAACTCAGTCAGATCAAACCTTAGTCCGGCACATTCAAGAGTGCAGCATACCCATTATTTTTTACTGTAATGTCAGTAACTGAAAATAAATCCAAACACATAGCATGGGAATAGAAAACTGTGTCTTCTAATCTTCCAGAATCAAAGGTAAGTGGGGTACCTATTGAGTCACTGATACTACACTGCATCATCTACATAATGTCATTGAAATGTGCAAATGGTTTAAAGCCCATCTAGGTACTGAATTTATGCATTAATAGTTCGAGTTTTAAAAAAATGCATTTCTGGGATACAAGCCCTTCCATTTACTGCAACACTTCATATAAATTCCTTGTCTCTCCCTTCTCTCTCTTTCTGTCTTTCTCTCTCTCTGCTGCTTGTTTGTTGCAACATCCTCTGGAGGTTTAGCCCAGACTGGTTTCATGAAGTATTTCACTTTCTTTAAATTCCAAAAGACAGAGTATTACTGCACGAGCGAGTGAAACAGGGCCTATTAGAATAGAATAAAGCAAGCAATAAATCCTTTCAAGCACAGATGAAAATGAGTTATGGAGAATGTACCATAAAGAGATCCTGCACATTAAATAAAACACCATGACATAACCTTTTTCCATTTCAGGAAACCCATTTAAATGACTGCTGTTTCAACATGCATTTCTTTGTTGAGCTTCCATTTTTCCTCAAAACTTTGATTGAGGTTAATAAAGAACTATTGTTTCTTGTTCTTGTGACTTTCGTTCAAGCTGTTGCATCTTTTCTAACCAAACTTTTAACCATGTTTGACAAGCTGTAAAATCATACTTATTTTTTTTTATCATGTAAAACATCATATTGTGGTCCATTTTTACTGGAGGCCAATGAGAAAATTTCAATACACAGTATGAGAAAACAATACATCAAGCTCAGATTTGTGGCACAGAGGAGTGAAACCCAGATTGTGAAAAGGACAACCTGAATTCAATTAGCAGCTTGGGGGCTGGCAATGCCACACTGGGATGGGTGAAAGTGAAGTGTCTTTCAATAGTTCACCTATACATGGGGAGGGTTTATGGGTTTTGCTTGCAGCTAGATGCTTTATCATGGAGACTGGTGAATATTTCCTTGCTGCAAAGCAGGTTACTATTTCCTTGGTAACATGGGGGCTTGAGTGGGCATGTTGTTCAGTTCAGTATTGTACACAACATAACACATACACTCTGCCGTTGTTAGGGTTTCTTCTCACCATTCATCCAAATATACCCACCTTCAGACCATTTATGTAATGCTTACCTCCCAGCCTTCAAAGTGATGAGTACAGTGGTGAGACTGTGGTGGTGATTACACCATACTGGTGGATTGTACAGTTGAACTTTCCCTGCAGAAGAAGGGGCCACCTGTTGATGACTTATGCAGGCATTCTAAGACCTGCAGAAGGGGCACAAATGCAGTCAATGGGGAAAGAGCAGATGTGAACAGTGGTGGGTAATGAATTGTGCAATAATAAAAGAAAACATTCAAGAATAATAAACAAAGCAAGCTGGAAGGTATGACTGTATATGATGACAATATACAAATATATATTAAAAATAAGTATATACAATCCCTGTATAGAGGTAAAAAATTACATATGTAAATGCATAATCATTATTTAGATCTATGATGTAGTCAGAATAAAATAAACATTGCTAAAAAATGTATACCAGTAGAAGATTATTTTTTGGGCAGTCAAGTTTAAGCTAAAAAAGACTGTCATTCATCCGTATTTTTAAGCAGACTTATGAAAGCATATCAGTTGATAATTCTAGCTAGGAGTTACAAACATAGAGAGCTATTTTTGTAGAGGCTCATAAACTTAGGCATAAGGTTCAGGCACAAATACCTGTTGAAGTCTACTAGTTATTCAATGAATCTGAACTTCTTTGGTCGGATAGTTGCAGAAGAGAAATGACTGTAATGTTCAGAGCTTTTTAACAGTTCAAAGTCTTATCTATATTAATTGTTCGACAAACTGTTGCAACACTAACTATGTAGCTATGACTGACATTGTAATCCAGTGTGATTTACAAATCTATATGTATGTAGGTAGTTCCTTAGATCAGCATTTACTGGATCCATCTCTGAGTAGATGTGGAATCACTTTACAGTTTTATTCCTCATGAAGCAGGCACTACATTTTTTAGAAGCTATTTGTGCTGACATGGCAGTTTTCTACTACAATTACTAAAACACTTTATATCCTTTTAACATCTAATTCTCTATCATGTTTTTTTTATATTCAATGGCTATTTATCTTTTCAAATGAAAAGTATAGTGATGGACAGCACTGCAACATCTGTCTGCCAGTTTAGTCATGGCTCAAAAGGAGGTTCCATTTTTGTTAAAACATCCCTTTTTAAGTTTGTACAAAAGATATATAGACACTATTTCTTTTGTCAAGACAGGAGATGCTAGTTTGTTTTTGATTTGTTAAAATATTGAAACCTTAGTACTGACTATCTGCTCTTTATAGTTAGCAACTCAGGTATTATGGTTGAGAAGGACAAGGCATCAGACGTACTCTAACAGCATCCGGAAAGTGACTCAGCACATGGCATTCTATCACTTTACAAGGCAAAGACAGAATGATAAGGAGAGAGTCATCAGACACCCTTCATAGGGAATGACAGCAGCAACCTGCTCACCAGCCCACAGGTCATCAAAGGTAGATGGAAGGAATAATGCAGCAGCTTCTAAATGAAAAAAAAAAACTCTACAGAAGCTGTACTATTTAGGCACAGCCTACGTGAAAGAAGAAGAGAAACATACTCTAGAAGATGCAAGAATGTCACTAGAGAAATTATGTCAGTGAAAGCAGTAGGCTCAAATGAAACTACAGCAGGTATGATCAAGATGTTGGGTGAGTTAAGGAAGAAATAGCTCTAGAGGATATTCATAGCAGTATGGACAAAAAGACATATCCCAGGTGGCTGGAGAATAAGCATTCTAATACTAGTGTATAAGAACAATACAATGTCCTTGTAAATAAAAGTTTGAAGCACACAGTAGCATTTCATATCCCATACTCTGTGGACAGTAACAACCCTGTAATGGATATAACTGACAACTGAAAAAAATACTTGGCAATACTGATTTAAGTAAAATGGTGGCATCTAAACCAAACTTTGTATCTAACAAAAAAAAACAAAAAAAAAAACAACAAAAAACCCAACACTTTAATTTGAAATACTTCTTGGTGAGACCTAATTGTAGTTTCACACATCCACACATTCAGTGTATAACAAAGCAGATGTAACTTTTCCTTGTCACTTGTAAACAATATAGGCTTATCAATGAAGATAGTACTTTGTTATTTAACCATCTGAATAAATGTTTCAGTATCAAAGACAGAACTGTCCCACTACAGGCTTTGTTTACATTGCTTTCTGTTCCAGCTATAAGAAATTCTGTCTGGGTAAAACCACTAGGAAGTTCAGATGGTGTAACTATGAGCACAATTCAGCTACTCACAATAAATTTCCTGAAGGATATGAAGTCTGAAACCCAAATGTCTGTCATGTTTTGACTTAAACTCCAAGTGATTTGCCACTGATTTGCTAGAAAACCACAGTCACACTTTCTAAGTTTGTAAGAGCAATATTTAAAATCTGTCCCTATGTGTCCCCTTACAATTTCCCTTACTGTGACTGACAAGGAGTACAGATACATGTAAATAAAGTGGGTTTATTATTATTTTTCCTATTCTAAGGTATGTTTAAGTGTAGCTGAGTGGGTGTACACGTTATGGCCATCTGCTCAGCATTGCTTAAACATCCCCTAGGAGATAAATAAAAATATATAGCTAAAATCCTAATGCCAAGATAGTGTACTGATTAGAGTCCCGGCTTTGCATACAGTTCACAGTTTGAGTACTAAGACAGGCACTTAATTTTTACATGGGAAAGCAGTGTTAAAATTATTATTTTCATTTTAATTGTGTAGTTATTGATATTTGTCAACCCTGGTAGTGTAGCTGGTCTAAAGTGGAAGTGTGAGTGCATATAACACAGTGCAGACTGGATTAATTGTTGATCGCAACTGAGCTGAAAATATAAGTATCTTGATTTTTTTTTGATTATTTTTACAGATTACTGTTTTTAAAATTTAATATATATATATAGCACTTTGTCTATTCTGTATCTTTACAAATCCTTATCTGTTTAAAAACTTTCATTTGTGTCTCTAGTGCTTGCTGTCTGTAGGCTATGTTCTGACTGTGTTTCTCAAACATTTTGGAAATATACAGTATATTTCAGAGCATTTATTATAACTGTAATAGCCTTAATATTGCTACAACTCAAGTGCTCTAGATTGCACTGCATCTGAAGTGTTTGTGTGTTTTAGCTGCTTTTCTGTATATATAGACTTTTCTGTTTCTTTTACTAAATAAGCTCTGTAAAGTTGTTTTATTGCATTCCTGCCTGTATCTCTGAGGTTTTTATTTTGCACTTTTAAAGTTTGTTTTTGCTTAGTTTAATTGGTAGGCTACACACTCAAGTGTGCTAGCCGAATTAAAGCATTTACTGTGTTTCTGTACCTAATTTCTGCTACTTTGTAAAAAAAAAAAAATCCTTGTTTCCCGCCTTTACTGAACTAGAATAGTCCAGTCTTCAGGTATCGCTGATCTCTGGGCTGTGTCATAGTTCCTGTGTTGCCCATATCCTTATTGGATAGGAGGAAGCTTCTTTGTTCACCAGTGAGAGTGGGGAGCTCTGAGCAGCCTATCTGTCCCTTGAGGAGTGGTTCCAGCCCAGTGACCTGTAGCTTATGGGCTGTTTTGGGCCATTTCCTATCTCTTTCTAACCCCCTGATTTAAGGGCAGCTTTAGCGCACTTTTGTGCTTGTAATTTAAAGTTTGTCCTGTTTTTTGCATTTACCTGTTGAGGCTACACACTCAAGTGCGCTAGCCTGTGTTACATATTTACTGCATTTTCCTGCTATTTGTTGAAAAAAAGAAAAACAAAAAAAAAATGATCCTTGTTTCCCGTCTTTCCTGACCTAGAGTAGTCCAAATACAGGCTTTGCTGCATTCTGGACTTTTGGAATGTTCCTGTGTTGCCCATTTCCTTTCTTGGATAGAGGGAAGTTTCTTTGTTCACCAGTGGCAGTGGGGAACTTAGAGCAACCTATCTATCCCTGGAGGAGTGTTCCCAGCACAAGAATCTGGTAGTCTATTGGCCGTTTTGGGCCAATTTCTAGCTCTTTCAAGTCCCCCTGTATAAAACCCGCTTTGGCGAGGTTTTTGCGCTTGTTACTACTCAGCCAAGCTCCTTTTGGTCCGGCAGAGTGGTGCTAGCAGCAGAGAGGCCAAAAGAGCGACTGCTAACCTGATAAAAGTGTTTTTTCCTGCTACTATCTGGGCAACTGTCCGATCTAGCTAAACTGCAAGTATTTCTGCTTCTTGAACTGTTTTAAACTGTTTAAAGTTGTTTTTGCACCTGCACTTTTAAAGTTTGTCCTGTTTGTTGCATTTACCTGTTGAGGCTACACACTCAAGTGCGCTAGCCTGTGTTAAATATTTATTGCATTTTTCTGCTGTTTATTGCAAAGAAAAAAAAATTATCCTTGTTTCCCGTCTTTCCTAACCTAGAGTAGTCCAAATACAGGCTTTGCTGTATTCTGGACTTTTGGAAAGTTCCTGTGTTGCCATTTCCTTTCTTGGATTAAGGGAGGCTTCTTTGTTCACCAGTGGCAGTGGGGAGCTTAGAGCAGCCTATCTGTCCCTGGAGGAGTGTTCCCAGCACAAGAATCTGGTAGTCTATTGGCCATTTTGGGCCAATTTCTAGCTCTTTCAAATCCTCCTGTATAAAACCCACTTTGGCGAGGTTTTTGTGCTTGTTACTACTCAGCCAAGCTCCTCGTGGTCCTGCAGAGTGGTGCTAGCAGCAGAGAGGCTAAAAGAGTGACTGCTAACCTGATAAAAGTGTTTTTTCCTGCTACTACCTGGGCGACTGTCCGATCTAGCTAAACTCCAAATATTTCTGCTTCTTGAACTGTTTTAAACTGTTTAAAGTTGTTTTTGCACCTGCACTTTTAAAGTTTGTCCTGTTTGTTGCATTTACTTGTTGAGGCTACACACTCAAGTGCGCTAGCCTGTGTTACATATATATTGCAATTTCCTGCTGTTTGTTGCAAAAAAGAAAAAAAAAAGTTATCCTTGTTTCCTGTCTTTCCTGATCTAGATTAGTCCAAATACAGGCTTTGCTGTATTCTGGACTTTTGGAAAGTTTCTGTGTTGCTATTTCCTTTCTTGGATAGAGGGAGGCTTCTTTGTTCACCAGTGGCAGTGGGGATCTTGGAGCAGCCTATCTGTCCCTGGAGGAGTGTTCCCAGTGCAGGAATCTGGTAGTCTGTTGGCTGTTTTGGGCCAATTTCTAGCTCTTTCAAGTCCGCCTGTATAAAACCCGCTGTAGCGTGGCTTTGCGTGATTTTGTGCATAGCGCAGCATCGAGCAGCACCGCTTATTTGGGTTTGAGCCTTGGAACTGATCTAGTTCTCAAAATAAACACCCTATTCCTACACTAAAGCCTAGCACTTACTCACTAAAGCAATTATATAAGTCAGCACTAAAAAATTAAAAGCACTACACCCTCACAAACTCCCCTTGAGTAACTTGTTCCCCATTGGCCCTTTTTTTCAATTATAAAGGAATTCCCAATACTATTCTAGCATGTCCAAAGGTCAGTTGTCAATCTCCTCTCCGGTCCAGCTGTTGAACCTGGGAATCTTGAGGCAATGTTACAACTGCCTAATGTACACAGACAACCCTCTCCTCCTCCCAACAAATTCCAACACATGTGAGAGATGCAACCATATAGCCAAACTGGAGGCTAAACTCTCTCAACTCACTACTGGTGTAACCAGTCAGGAGGAGAAGGAAACCACACTCACTACAATTCCAGTCTCACATAGACCTACCACGACAGCAAACCAAACACATAAACACACAAAAACATACTTGGAGGCTCTAAATAAAAATCTGCCTAAGCAGCAGAGACCTCCAAAGCAGATACCCAAGCAACTGCTACCCCAAAATAAAACACGTGCAACACATAGCTCACAAAGCCAGTGTGCCGAACAGTCACAGCCCTTAAGGCTAAACAACACACCTGATACACTTGTAATAGGTGACTCTATCATCAGGCACACTGACGTCCCGCTTACCAGGCTGAATAAGGAGAAGGTCACGGTGAGCTGCCTGTTGGGCGCTAGGATCCGCCACATAACACAAGCACTCAGGTCACTCCAAGGCAAGTGCAAATATGACTCAGTCATTGTCCATGCTGGTGTGAATGACCTGAGACATACCTCCCTGGACTACATGAAAAGAGACATAGAGGAGCTCTCTGAGCATGTAGCCCAGGCCGGTATGACCCTGACCTTGAGTAGCATCTTACCCTCACCAAGAATGATGCCACAGTATGAAGACAAGATTATCAATTTCAACAATTGGCTTAAGTATTGGTGTCATTCAAAGGGGATCCAATGCCTGTCAGCCTGGGATGACATGCTTGACAAGCCACGATGCTTAGCTAGGGACAGCTTGCACCTGTCACCCCTGGGCTTTCGGATATTGGCAAAGGCTCTTGCTACCCCCATAGTGCCTTTTTTAGGCAAGGCTCAAAAGACAAACCCACCTCCATAGGTATCACAAGGGATAAGAAACTAAGAGTAATGCTACTCAACACCAGAAGTCTAAACCTCAAGATGTACACACTCGAAACTCTCCTTAGCATGGAGAATATCGATATCTGTGCAGTAACAGAAACCTGGTTCAAGGCTCTCGAGAGCACCCCAGCACTACCAGGTTATACCTCATACCATGCTTTTCGGCCCCAAAACTTGGACCGAACCACAAAAAGAGGGGGAGTATCAATATTCGTCAAAGATACCCACACCTCCAGGTTGGTGGCACAGCACGAAGCATCAGAGACTATCCATGTGCAGCTAACAGTGGGTAAAACTGCCTTCCAGTTTATAGCCTGCTACAGACCACCCTCCCAAACCCAGGAACCCCACTCGGCCTTCCTGAGAACACTGGAAAATATGAAGATCTCTCCAAACACCATTATATTGGGTGACTTCAACTACCCAACTATAGACTGGGAGCATTACTCTAGCTCCAACACCCTAGCCCAAAGGTTCCTAGAATTTATAAACTCAAATGCTATGGAACAACTTGTTACCACTCCCACAAGAGGGGAAAACATACTGGACCTGATCATCACCAACATGGGGACTTTATGCTCCAGACCAAAAGTGTATCCCTCACTGGTAAGATCAGACCATAAACTAATCTCACTGGATAGTCACATCCCGACCCCACCCCATGCCCAGAAAACCACAGTGAAAAACTTCTCTAAAGCAAATTTCACACTCCTCAAAACCAAGGTGGAATCCTTCAAAGCCCCCGGGCCTGTGGCTAATACGGCCCAGACCACAAAATCCTTTATAAACGCATTCTATGAACACCTTCAGGAATGCATGGATCATGCAATCCCAAATAAAACCAAGACCCAATCCTCCAAAGGCAGACGTCCTGTCTGGTGGACCCCAGCCATAAACAAACTATACAATAGAAGGAGGAAGCTACTACATGACAGAGCAAAATCCCAAAAAGGGAAGGCATCTCTGATCAGTATTTGCAAAAAACTACGGGCACTCATAAAATCGTCTAAGGCCAGCTTCGAGAGAAAAATTGCACAGGACACTAAGGATAATCACAAGGCTTTCTTTAGTTATGTTAGGAACATGGGTGGGAATTCCCAGATATTCTCAGAATTAGTCCAAAATGACAAAAAATACACCGTACCCACAGACATTGCCAACATCCTAGCTGACAGGTTCAGAGCAAACTTCTCCCCCCCCGCTCCCCACCAAAAGGGCTAATATCTATCCCAGCAGAGTGCTGCCCCCCTGACATCTCAGATGCTCAGGTAAGAGCTGTCCTCTCCAAAGCAAGAAACACAGCATCAATGGAACCAGACGGTGTCCCGGGCTGCGTCCTACATGAACTCCAAGAAGAGCTAAACCCAAACCTAAAACTACTGTTCAATCTCAGCCTCACTACAGGATATGTACCCAAAGAGTGGTGTACAGCAACAGTGGTCCCTCTCCACAAAGGTGGTGCCTCAATGGATCCTGGAAACTATCGCCCCATAAGTCTCACTAGCTTGGTCTGCAAAGCTATGGAAAGGATCATCATGGACCTTATAAATAAAGATATTGGGGACCTACAGACACTGGATCCTACCCAGTTTGGCTTTGTTAAGGGCAGATCCTGCCTCTTAAACCTGGTCAATTTCTTTGAAACAGTCACCAAGGCCATTGACAAGGGGAAGGTGGTCCACACAGCCTACCTGGACCTCGCAAAAGCCTTCGGTACAATACCCCACTCGGGCATTATAGATAAGCTCACCAGCTTAAATATAAACCCCTATGTCACTAGATGGGTTGCAAACTGGCTCAAGGACAGAACCCACATGGTTAGAATAGCTGGAGCCATGTCAGACTCCAAACCAGTTACAAGTGGCGTCCCACAAGGCTCAGTCTTGGGACCTCTCTTGTTCGGTATATATTTCTCGGAGGTACAGGCCAACACGGAAGGACTGTGGCTGACCAAGTTCACAGATGACTGCAAACTGGGCACCATAATCAACTCTCCAGCCGACACAAGCATCCTCCAAAAGGTCCTCATAGAAACAGACAACTGGTGCCAGAGCCATGGCCTCAAGCTAAACGCCAAAAAGTGTATAGTCATCCCCTTTGGCAAAAACAAAGTGCCCACAAACTACCACATAGGTGGTAATCCATTAAGTACAGAAGAAGTAATTAGGGACCTGGGGACCCAAGTTGATAGCAATCTCTCATTTGACAACCACATGGCCAAAGTGGTTAGAAAAACATTTTATATAGCCCACCTAATCATGAAGGGATTCACATCTAGATCAGGGGAGGTCACCGTGCCTCTTTACTCATCCCTCATCAGGCCCATAATTGAGTACAATGCCCCTCTTGGGATGTACCTTACCAGACTCCTGCAGCAACTGGAAAAACCCCAAAAGTATCTCACCAAGAGGATCAAGGGGCTCAAACAGATGCCGTATGCTGCCCTATTAAAGAAACTCCAGCTCTACTCAGTGGCATACCGCCTGCTCAGAGGCGATCTGTGCCTGACGTATAAAGCCATGTCCAACCCGGAATTAATGGACATGCTGCACCTCAGAAAATCCAAATCCCATCGAGCTAAGCGCTCGAGGGACTTAAACCTCAGCACTGAAATAAATAGGACATGCTGGAGGGACAGATTCATAACCCAGAGGCTCCCTTCACTCTGGAATAAAATCCCAGTCCAGGTTAGGCAGAGTCCCTCATTGACTCTCTTCAAGAGGAATCTTGATGAGTGGATGGGAGATCGTAGGTTTACCCCGGGTATCACTTCTGTGTCACTGTTAGACAGAGGCACAGTATATTAACCTCGAAAAAGGGCATAGCAAAATTAATTTAAAATGAGTGGCGAAAGCCATACACACTCTGGCTAGGCTTATAAATGCCCTAGGGCAGATAGCCTAGTATGAACCTATGAACCTATGAACCTATGAACATGCGAAATCACCCATGTATACACAAGTGTCCCATACAGTATACTCACATCCCATGGTTGATGTAATGAAAGCACATAGAGGGACGTCATGTAAAATAAATCATATGCCAGTAATGATTAATTAAGTCATTATTGTGATATTTCCTAAAAAGGAAAAGTGAGCAATGGTTAGCAGTGCTCAGCTATGCCTAGTTGGTTTAAGCATTGCTTAGATGTAAATGCTAAGCAGACTCAGCTCAGCTAAGCAGATTTGCACACTGTTAAGCAGTGCTCAGCAATTACCCCTTTAAGCACTGCTCATAGTGGTTTAGCAGGTTTGGGCACCACTTAACTGAGCTCAGCATTTGGTCCGATAACAACAAAGGGTGGGAAGATAGCCTTATTTAAATGGTGCAGGTGGGAATACAGCCAGAATCTGTTGTAGCTTGCTCTGAGTAGGAACTACGTCAGGCATTGGTGAGGGCTTGCACTTTCGGGCGCAGTGCTGGGGCATTTTGGAGTCCAGAGTCATGGCTGGGCTCCTTGTAGCAAACCATGATGATAGACTGCTGCAGGGCCAGTATCAGGGCTCCTAGTATAAAGCAGAGGCCAGGAACCATCTGCCACTGGCATCCTCCAAACTGGTGAGCAGGTATGGCATCACTATGCCAAACTAAAGAGGAGGGAGGGGCGCTCTTGGCCCAATGCTTCCAAGATGCTTGGGACAACCATGCTTCAGCAGTTTGTATCTCAGATATAGCTGTACCAAATTCTAGCCTGAGTATGTGATAGACAGGTATGCATAATATTTGTTTTCTCCCCCTACAACTGCACTGGAGAGGGCTAGCAATGCTGAAGCCCATGCGGACAGATTGACAAGGCTGCACCGACAGGCTGGTTAGTACAGCTCTACCTTGCAGTATATATTGAAATAAATAAGAAGGAGTAAATTGTTTTCTGTGTTTTGTGTCTAATAATTAAAGAAAAGTTTGCCAGTTTATTAGTCATCTACAGCATATGCAGTAGTAGAGCAATGTGTTATATAAGTGCAATAAAAACCTAAACCCACACCAGTTGTATTATTCTGGTATGTTGTTTTAGAAATAGAATGTGTACAGGTTCTGCACAGAAAACATGGCTTTGACAACATGAATTAACAGAGGTTGTTCTGAGAATCAGCTAGTATGCAAAACAGTAGATTGTGGAGTTGTAATTCAAGATATACATGAACTATGACATATATTATGCCCTAAGGGCCGAACCCTGACTATTAATGTCAAATGTATTATACTTTGTCCCCTGCTGCAGTGTCTCATGTTAACCTTTGCTTCCCAGATCATATAATTTCAAAGGATTACTACATAGTACACTAACTATCTGTCATGCATGAATCTCAGGATTACAGGGTCAGACTGTTTAACCAACAGAGTAAACGGAAGAAAACAGTCAAACAAGAGACAGCAGTTCCCTAGTAGCTCAGTGTGATGAGAAACAGCCTTGTAATTCATTTCAGCACACCCAGACATGGTTCAAATCCAGGGAGTGGTACTGAGATATGTGCATATATGCACTCAAGAAATCTTGAATATTTGTAGAAACAGTCAGATAGCGGTAACAGATGTTTTCTCCACAGGTCTTACAGACAATGAAATGTTTGTAGTAGCTGTTTGAAGGGTATAACAAAACAGCATGTACAACTGTCCCACTGTTCAACCCCATGCCTGCAAATGACAGCAGGATAGGTACATACACCATGCCCTCTTCCCGATACATGTCTCTCAAGTGTCACGCTGTCATGGCTAGTGGTCACTGCTGCCAATCACCTTGGACACAGATAGGAATCCAGGTGAACTATGCTAGTAGCAGACTCACACAACATCATTGCAGGGTAGACCTTCTTTGTCAAGTATGTAACCCTGACATGTAGAAGCCTCCTTCAGTAAAGTAGCCACAGTTCACCCAGTCTGCTCCATACCATTACAGGCTGTCAGTCTAACAGGTATGTACATGTCACAAAAGCTATAGGTAGATATAAAGTGAGGGCAGATCTGTAGAGTATTGAGCAGTACTGTTGTGAAAATTAGAAGCCGATAGAGTTGTTAATGGATTTTTTTCTCTCCGCCCACCCTCATCTGCATAAATAATTGTTATTCATATACTACGGGTATGTTCTCAAAACCTATTGTTGGGACATGTGTTCTATTATTTTCATATATTTCATTGGTTGCATATTAACATACCTTGCTCAAATACCATTGGTGGCCTTTTGCCGTCAATGTAAATTGCATGCTGTTAAAATGCTTACTGTTGATCCATTTATGTATGCTGTTTGTATGCAATTGTTTCAAATCTGTTGGTTTGGGTTATGGGAACACGCACACATGCTGTTATAACTAATTTTGCAATGTGTTGTTCAGGACTAACCAATATATCTGAGAAAACCACAATACTATAGCACATTTGGGAAGGCAGATCCTAGCAGATCTGTCTGCCCCACTCCATCTGGCCGTGGCATCAGCCCCCAGCACATCTGGGACCCAACACGGAACATCCTCCTCTGCTGGTCCTGCACCACCTTCAGGTGGAACTGCCTCAGGGGACAGATCCCATCCCCCCAGGCAGAATGATCTGGGGTATGGTGTGCAGAGTCATCCACTCCAAGTTGAGTGGGCAGCTGCACCAGATGGAGGTATGCATGGTGCACCTCGAGGGGCAGGCTGGCCCTCTTGTCCAGCCCCCAAAACAGCCACCTTCGGGGCCTTGAAGGTTAAGTGGTAACTGCCCATGGGTACGAACCTCAGTCCCACTGTATCCATTTGGGGGCTCATGGGCCTCTGATTCCCAACCACCCTTCCTGTCCAAGGTGTTTGTCACCCTCATGTGTCATATACTGCCCCTGTCTGCTGTCTTGTGTGTCTTGTCTGTCTGCAAATGCTACCTATCCTACCCACCCTACCTCCCCAAACATACCTATAGCTCTTCCCCAACATCCCACTCTCAACTGAAAAAAAAGGGGGAGGCATCTGTCCCACAAAAAAAAAATCATTGCCCCATACATAGCTCTACATTTTGCACCCATGTACAGTGAAATGAATCAATCTACCTATAAATTATTCTACAAATGTCTGTCACCAACTCCCCTCCCTGTGGGGTGTGAGGCTGTAAATTACATTATTCACAGCTGTTGCTGCAGAAGAAATTTAGAGCTATGGTCCTTTCCTACACCCATCTGCATATCCCTAGCTGGTTTTCCTAATGTTTTACCCCCTGCTTGCCCCCATTTTACCACTTTGCTATCACCCTTTTTTCTTTTCTTTTAATTAAAATTAACACGGGTGTAAGTGGGAGTAAATGATGCCAAGCAAAGCTAAGAGGACTTAACCACCTGTTAGCATCACTAAGCTTCACACAAAAAAGAGCAAATCAGCTTACAACTGCTTAAAAGTGGCTTAATCACTCTGTCTCCATCAGCCCTTATTTTGCTCAGCAACAAAATAAGCACACCTGCCATGTCTTAAACCCAGGACACCATGCACTACAATTACAGCAACATACCACTACACCATCTGAGTTGTCAGGATCTGCAATGCTTTTGCAAACATATCATGCATTAATGTCATTTAACTTGAGTGAAAAAAGTCATCCCCACCAAGTCTTAAATCCAGAACCCTGTGCATAACAATCACAGCAACCCACCTCTACACCATCTGAGCTATAGGAATTTATAATGTTTTTACAAACATATCATGCACTACAGTCGTTTAACATAAGGGAAAATATATATCCATAGTACTCTTACATACATATATATGTATATATAAATACATATGTATATATATATATATATATATATATATATATATATATATATATATATATATATATATACACACACACACACACACACACACACACACACACACACACACACACACACATATATATATATATACATACATACACGCACACACACACACACACAAACATATATATATATACACACACACACACACACACACAGACACACACACATATATATATATATATACATATATATATATATATATATATATATATATATATATATATATATATATATATATATATATATATATATATATATATATATATATATATATATATATATATATATATATGTATGTATATAAAACCAACCTCTTACTGCAAGACATCTGCAAAAAGCCTGACAAACTGGGGGAATAAAGGGTAAAAAATAGTGACATCATTGAAATATGGCTGTTATACACGTAGAAGTCTGCTAGAGTAACATGGCTTGACTTAACATATATTTCCTGATAGATTCCAGGTCTGAAACACAAATGATTGTCATTTACTTATGTCAATGCTCACATCATCCCAGTGATTTGTTAGAAACCCACAATTCTTATGGGAAACAGACAAAACATATGAGCCATGCATCTGGACAGTGTCTAGACATCTGGACAGTGAAGAGGTATGACTGCAGTCATGTAACAGAAGAGAAAAAAACACTGATAGCTACCAACCATTTCAACCAGCATCTTCTGGACCACAGTAAGACCAACACGGCACTACCCCAAACCAGCTCTGTGGCATTACCCGTGTATCTCTAAATTTATCATGCACTACAGGGAAGGAACTGTAGGGAAAAGCAGACGTTGGTGAGAAATTGTCCATCCACAACCATTTGCACCATAGTCACAGCAAATACCAGTACCCCAAATGAACTCTAGAGTAGAACGACTGTTTGAACCAACATATCCTGTTTGCCAGTCACACACTACACTGACATATACTGCCCAACACACAGTCTGCTGGGAATCCAGAGGTGTTACAGGGCATTTCTTAGTCTGCCCTACACACATATACACCTGATAGACCACCAGCAACTGTAGCAGCATGTACAGTCAGATAGAAAATGATCTGTGACACTCACATCTGCTACTCTCCCTACTCAGCCCAACAAACATTTACACACAACACTGCTGCACAGTCGTGGCACTCTGTTAACAATGGCCAGACATACATAACTCTCAACTGTACAGATTTCCACAAAAATTCCAGGGTGTGGGACCATATTTATGGCCACTGCAGCATACCACTTTCAGGAGTCTGCTAAGTTACTGGGGTGGTATCAGGAGTGCAATCACTAAATAATGATATACCATAACTCTGAACCACTTACTGCAAGACACCTGGACAAAGCATGACATACTCGGGGGACAGGAGCCAGAAAAGAGGGACATATCTCACATAATGGTGTTACAAACTGAAACAGTTGCTGGTTTTACAGGGCTCGTTGTAACATAACATCCCTGAAGGATGTGATGTATAAAACACTAATGGATGTCAACATTTACTGACTACAATCTTCACATTATCCTACAGATTTCTCAAAAACAGAAATTGTCTGAGGAACAGACCAAACATAACAGGCAAACCTCTGGCCAGTCTGCGGACATCTTGACAATTGAGAGGTATGTCAGAGACATATCACTGTCAGACATCAAGTCACACAGAAAATGCATGTCCAGACAAACCCTGTTAATCTAGCAATCCTCTATGTGTATAACAGCAATACTTACTTACAATCTGTACCCAATTCTGGAGCTTTGTCCCCCATGTTGTTGGGCTGTCTCCACATGTCTTGTTCTCAGAGGTACTTCCACCTACCGTGTGTGAAGCTATAGCCCCCCACACCTCCATAATGTCCTCCATACAGGCAAGGAAAAGGGGCAAGGCCCACATGAAAGACTTAATTATAGCATGGTGTTGCTAAGGCATTGGCTAATGGAAAGACAACACAGCTGATCTGGATGCAAATAGCAAGTGTGAGACATGGACTGGTGCACAGGCCATCACCTACTCTTGAGCATTACCAACAAAAGTCAAGCTGCTGCCTATGCAGCACAGCTCTGAACCCATCCACACAAAGACAGACTGTGACTACACAAACCTAACCATTTGCATTACTCTGAGGAAACTCTTCAGCACTATAATGGGTATGTCAAACAAGTAAGCTTGCAATGGAATGCAGAGGGGGGGATGCAATAATGTGAAATAGGAAGTTAAACACTAGGTCGCAACAATACCTGCTGGACTCACATGCTGCTGTCTGGCACCTATGGCCATTCCTGCCTGCCCTGTCTGCAGTGACATGGATCACATCTCTGGCTCCTGAGTCACCCCATAAAGGTCAGCTCATGTATAACTACTACTGGACTGTCTATTGTCCAATACTGAGTGTGACATTGCTAGACCAGCTTTCTGGGATGTTGTAAATAGTCATATGTCACCTGTGAATGCCACTATCATACATATGCTTGTCTTACAAATGTAGGAGACTTATATAGGGTATGTGCATAGTACACAATAGGCACAGATGTGTGTGTTGGACTGTATGTTATATACTGAGGACATATCTTACAACTGTCCAGAGTTTTGCAGACTGACCACATGTCTGCCCCATATTTGTAATGAATGCCTCATACAGTTGTGTATTGTCTGGCACATCACTGGTAACCCATTAAAGACTGAAGACATAAATAATAGCATGCATTTGATTATCAGGTGTCATATCCTGTGGAGTAGACCTGTGAATGTGACACCGTCTTTGCAGGCAACTCAGTGTGTTTCAGCTAGATTCATAAAGTGACACTATTTTTCAGTCTTTGCCCACCAGTGATGTGTGCCTTTGTGCAGATACCTTGCTGTAACAGCAGCTACATGTCTTAGCATGAAACCCGTGTCAATGCAAGCATACCTTGTCCTGTAGGATGTCGACATTTGTGCAGTCACTGCCACCTGCTTTGCAGCTGTGAAGAGTATGTTAACCTTGCCAGGTTACTCAACCCATCATACAGTTAGACCCCAAATGGAGGGCTGCAAAGCCACAGAAAGTGGAGTGTTAAACATTATCATACACATAAGTACCTCCAGGTTGGCCAAACAGTATGATGCATGGAGACATCCCGAATGCCGTTAACAGTTGAGAAAACACCTACTCAAATCATAGCTGGCTACAGGCCTCCAACATTGACTATGGACACCGACCACACCTATTGGGACTGTCAGGATGCAATCATCTACCCTGCTCCTGGGTGAATTCAACTACCCAACCATAGTGTGCATGACCTATGCTACCTGAACCTGAATGCACAGAGATTCCTCAGCTTTCTCAATGGCAATGCAGTGGATCAGCCAGTCAACGCTCCTACAGCAGGTGGAAATATCCTGTACCTGGTCCTAACCAACATGAGTAGCCAATGTAGCACTCCTACAGTGTCATCCCCCTTGGTAAGATCTGACCACATAGCCATCACTGTTCAGGTCACCATCTCCCCTGCCTCAACTCTTGTCAGGGTCAAACAAAATTAACTTTACACAAATGACTATATGTCCCATCAGTTGGAACTAGCAGTAGTGTCCACAACCACACCACAATACTATGTGGGCACCTACATAGCTGTATGGATTCAGCAATACCTGACAGAACAACATCATCTCCCCTCAAGGTAGGGTAAATGTCTGTGGTTGACAGCAGCAAGACACACATACCATAATAGTTGAAAATAATTGCTGGACAGGGCCAAAAATGAACAGATGCCTTACTGGAAGCAATGTCACCTTGGTCTTCACAAGCAGATAAGGTCACAGGTGAATTACCCTAAGGCTAACTTTGAGTGCAAATTGGACACATCCACCAAGGCCAATTACTAGGCCTTCCACACATATGCCTGCAATCCCAGAGGCAACAGACAAATCTGCTTTGTAGTGGTGGTCAATAACACCACATACACATACGGCATATATATAGGCAATCTGCTGCAGACAGGTGAAGTGTAAACATCACCACCCTGTCCCCCATTGGTATGCATGTAAATGCACAGCACCTGCCCCCTCCCCTCATTATCAAGAAGCAGGTCCATAATGCCCTCTCAAAGCCAGCACACAGAAGTGTCCACAGGCATGATACCATCCCTGGCTGCATCCTAAATGAACTCAAGCATGAGCTGTCAGATCCATTATGCACTGTAGTAAACCAAAGCCTGAGCACTAGTGTCATCCCATCTGCACAGAAGACAGCTACTGTCATCCCTACACACAAAGGCAGAGCAATCCACCGACCAAGACAATCATATGCACATCAGCCTAACTAGCCTGCTTTGCAAGGGCATGGAAGGCAATATCAAGGACATTATGAACAGTGGCATCGGCAACCTCAAAATGCCTGAGCCCACACAGTGTGATATTGTCAAAGGGAGATCAGGCCTGTTAAACCTGGTTGACTTCTCTGAAGTGGGCAACACACACAAGGATGAGGGGAAGATGGTGAACAATGCCTACCTTCACCTAGCTTAATTCTCTCACAATAATCTCCAGGTAGCCAGGATACATACACCTACACAGCTAGGCATCAACCAGTATGTTGCCAGATGGGTAGCTAATTGGCTCAATGATAGTCCCCACTCAGTCAAAGTAGTGGAACCCACCTCTAGTAGTAGAGTCTTCCAAAGCAGTGTACCCCAAGGATTGGTCTGGAAGCCTCTACTGTTTGAGATATACATATCTGAGGTACAGGGCAAAAGCAGTGGTCTGTGGCTGACCAGGTTTACAGATGCTTGCAAGTTGGCCACTGTCTTATATTCCCCTACTGATATGAGCATCCCCCAAGAGGCCTTCACCCAATTAATGACTGGTGCAAGAAGCATTGCCACAAACTGAATGCCAGGAAATGCATCATTCTCCCTGCTGTGGCAGATGTCATCCACACTAATTAGGACAGTAATAATGTACTGAGCATGCAATCAGGTATGAGGCGACTTGTGCATCAAGGTTGGTAGCAATCTGACAGTTTGCCACCATGTGGGCACCATCGTACGGAAGGCTGTCTACATGGCCCACCTCACAAATATGGGTATGTCATCCAGGAACCAGGAGGCCACAACATCCCTGTACTCCACCCTTATCAGATGCATTACCAAGTACAATGGCTCCTTTGGCATGTACCTTGACAAGCAAATGCAGCAGTTGCAGAGACCACAGAGGTTCTGACCAGGCAGACCAGGCAAATCCAGGGTCTGTGACATATCCTATACAGGTAGGCTGAAATCCCTGTCCCTGTACTCAGTCTCATCAAGACTGATCATAAGTGACCTGTGTCTGGCATATAAGGCTATTTCCAAACCAGCCTTGATGGCATTTCTGCATATTTGTAAGACAAACCCCACTCATGCATCACACACGGAAGGCTCTCACCTGTTCTGTGACATGTATAGTACTTGTTCCAGGATAGTGTGGTGTCCCACACAATACACTCTCTGTAAAATACAACCCCTCCCCATGTTTAGCAGAGTATATGTATAGCCCTCTTAAAGATGAAGCTGGATGACTGCATGGGAAATGGATGAGACACCCTTGTGATCCCATGTGTGTCCTAGCTGGACAGGGGAAACAGGTGCTGGCTTTGAAGGGACATGGGCAAAAGTCTAGGCCAGGCTTATGTGAGCACCAGGGCCAATAGCCTGGTATCATCTTATGATGCTATGCACCTAGTACTTTACATGTTTCCTGTATGTATTGCAGACTGTCCTGCAATGATGTATGAAATGAATGCCTGTGAGTCTGAACTGTGTAGATACAGCAGTGATAGTATATAGTCCTGTTCCTTCATCAGTTATCATCACATATTGCTGCACATTGTCATTGTGTGTGTGGCCTGTATAACAGTAAGTCAGCTCTTACAGTACATGCATATGTACTTGATGACACTGTATAGCTCACTGCAATAGTCTTAGTCTTGGCCACAATTACTATTCTGCTGCTAAGCCCATCACACAGTAGGATTTTTCACCCTTTGTTGTGGGCCTTACACTACCAGTGAAAGAGATGGATTGTGGCAGGCAGAACTACCGTAAGGTCTGCCATGAATGGCCCATAGGTGTCACAGCTGTGCCAGACTGTACCAGGAGTGTGTGTGTGTGTGTGTGTGTGTGTGTGTGTGTGTGTGTGTGTGTGTGTGTGTCTTTGCATGCGTGTGTGTGTGTGTGTGTGTGTGTGTGTGTGTGTGTGTGTGTGTGTGTTTGTGTGTATACATCAGCAAACACATATATTGTCTTCCCCTCTCTGGTGAACACAGGGGTTGGTGTCCCTCCCCCTCACAACCTGATGAAAAATGTCTTAGCGGACTCCCATGATGAGGGTGGTCATAGTGAGGCACAAGTGGGGTTGTTGCCTGACCGTGCAATATCTATGCTTGAGCATATGGTGGGAGTAGGGCATCAGCCAGGTGGACATAGGTCAGCAACATGATCAGCTGTGAGCCCACGTGGCCGTGCACATTCACAGTCTTGTAGTGGCAGTAACAACAGCACTACTGAAGGGAGGGTGCTGCCCACACCATACTGGAGCAGGCCATAGGCACATTGTCCTGGCCAGTCCCATCAGGGACATGGATCCAGCAGACAGCAGTCACCATCGGGGAGTAGTACTGCAACTGTTCTTGGGCCTGGCAGTGTCAGTTATACTCCTGGCAGAAGCAGTTCCCACATCCCTGCTGGGAGATGGTGAACCATACATCCTGCCATGTACCGTCCACAGCTGTCCAACATAGCCCTGTGTTGGGCATCCACATGGCTTGATGGTATGCAGACAAACACTCACACAACCCTATTACAGGCCGGTCACCACCAGACATGCACAGCTCCTCTGCACAGCCCAGTTGAACACCACCCCTCCAGACACACACACACACACACACACACACACACACACACACACACACACACACACACACACACACACACACACACACACACACACACACACACACACACACACACACACACACACACACACACACACACACACACACAAAATGTTAGCCATATGGCCCAGCTTAGGCCTCTGACAATCCAACACCACACCCTGTGCATCTGATGATACTTTTGCCACAACCCTGTTATCCATACCATTGATGCATGGACATGCTTATATGGGTCCGATGCACAGGGAGACTTTAATACAGTGTAGCAATGCCATGCTGTGTAAGGTGCTGTCTGCTGGCAGTAGTTAGGGGTACACATCAAGGTGTATGTACTTCGTTAGCCATGATGAACCATTGCTGTTTTTACTGCTGGCTGACTGTAGTGTCACATACTGCATTCTGGTTCTGTTCCAGGTATCTGTGTGACTGCAGGCTGTGGGCCTGCTGACAGTAGCAATGATAACTAAGGCAGAGTGGAAACACAGTGACCTTTTCATAGCCAAGGTACAGCTGTATATGTACATGTTTACCAGGTGTGTTTACATGCAACAGTGTGTGAGGGGCATTTGTGGCAGACAGTGTGACCTTACATACATACCCTTGACACAGCCACCTAACCTTCATACATGTCACCTGGGTGTTCTGTAGGACCGCAGGGTCACACATATAGAGGAGGTTACTTGAGTACTGGCACTAGTCCCTCACTAGCTTTGCCATTACTTTAACTGCAACATATTCAGCTATCAGCTCCTGTTGCCCCTACCATTTCTATCACATCCTCTCGACTGTCAAGCAGTTGATGAAGTTATGCCTAGTACTGTGTATGACAGGTTTGGGGTATGTCTTCCTGACACAGGTCAGCCTGTGTTAGTCTAACTTGACAATCACCAGCATGTGTGTCTGCTATTTCATATGCATGTCTGGCCTGTAATGCTGGTAGTGCACATAGAGTCATAGTCCTGAATATGGGGCAGCTGACGAAAGGCTGAGCACAGCCCCTACCTGCACAGTCTTACGGATGATAGTGCTGGATACATAACACAGATTGCACAGCAATACTGTAGTGGGGCAGTGTCTGCCACTACTATGAAGTGGGTGACAATTGCATGGGCTGTTAGGATTACCAATCATGTGTTCAGGGGCCCTTAACATATTAGAGCCATCTGACACACACACACACACACACACACACACACACACACACACACACACACACACACACACACACACACACACACACCGCTGCATGGGGACATGCATTGAAACACACATGCACATGCATGCACATGGTGGTGACACTCATCAGAGCAGATGACCTACCAATCTAGTAATGTACAATACACAGTGGTATGACCATTGCATGCACCACAGTGGCTTGGTGTTAGAAAGTGTGTAACTGTGCTTGTACGGTGGATGACATTTGTATGGGCTGACACTAGGTTGGCAATAGGGGAGTTCACAGGGTGGAAGAGGCACATTAAATGGTATAGCCATCACATACACACACTAAAGACAGCCACAGGGGCTGTGCATACAGAAACACATACACAGTTGCCAATAGACATATTAGTAACCATACATATCCACTAGTATGTACTATAGTGCTGTATACACATGACATGCTCCACAAAGATAATATGTATAGGACCTAACACACAACCTCTTACAACAGGTAATCTTGCAAATGCCTTCATGGATGGTGGGATACCCCACCAGACATAGCAGCTGGTCTTGTCTACTGCTCCTACAAACGTGCACAAGTGATAGAGTGACTAATTTTGTATCAGCATGAGGTGTCAGTCAGGTACGATGTCTGATGATGGCATGTGTGTCACTACATTAACTGTGACATATTTGGCAATTATATCAAGGAATGCTCATTGTTAGGAGACACAGACCACATATGGGTTTCAAACGTGTATATTCCATGTACATCTGTACAGATGACTATTACAGGCTCTTTAAAGTAATGTCATGGGTAGGGGGTCAACAAGCCTTAAAATTGCATAATCTTCACATACAACAGTCACAGGGGTTATGCTTCATACACACTACTAGAGTTGAACCTCTACCTATCTAATTATTTCCATTATAGTATGACACTGTTATTGCACATGCCACCGAGCTTAAAGAGCTGATAAGTGTATACAGTTACATGTTAGGTGAATGTCAACAGCTGCCCTTGTAAAGTAGGGCAATGGGATGTGTACTGAGTGGTACATGCCTCAAAATGGTATGACCCACCCCCCAGAGGATATGATTCTCACACACACACATACACACACACACACACACACACACACACACACACACACACACACACACACACACACACACACACACACACACACAAGGATGATGTGATTCTCAAAAACACACACAGTATCACAGTTGCCAGTATTGGGTTTAGAACCCCTACCTATCTAGCTATGTGTACTACAGTGTTACGCAGTTATCACACACTCCATGGAGCTTATAGGATTTAGCAATGTCGCAAGGTATGTCTAAGGTGAGTTACATCAAGAGCCCCTGTAAAGTATGGCAATGGGAAATGTACTGGGTGAGAAGGACATCAAAAGACATTGTCCTGTAAACCTTCACACACACACACACACACACACACACACACACACACACACACACACACACACACACACACACAAAATGTTAGCCATATGGCCCAGCTTAGGCCTCTGACAATCCAACACCACACCCAGTGCATCTGATGATACTTTTGCCACAACCCTGTTATCCATACCATTGATGCATGGACATGCTTATATGGGTCTGATGCACAGGCAAACTTTAATACAGTGTAGCAATGCCATGCTGTGTAAGATGCTGTCTGCTGGCAGTAGTTAGGGGTACACATCAAGGTGTATGTACTTCATTAGCCATGATGAACCACTGCTGTTTTTACTACTGGCTGACTGTAGTGTCACATACTGCATTCTGGTTCTGTTCCAGGTGTCTGTGTGACTGCAGGCTGTGGGCCTGCTGACAGTAGCAATGATAACTAAGGCAGAATGGAAACACAGTGACCTTTTCATAGCCAAGATACAGCTGTATATGTACATGTTTACCAGGTGTGTTTACATGCAACAGTGTGTGAGGGGCATTTGTGGCAGACAGTGTGACCTTACATACATACCCTTGACACAGCCACCTAACCTTCATACATGTCACCTGGGTGTTCTGTAGGACCGCAGGGTCACACATAGAGAGGAGGTTACTTGAGTACTGGCACTAGTCCCTCACTAGCTTTGCCATTACTTTAACTGCAACATATTCAGCTATCAGCTCCTGTTGCCCCTACCATTTTTATCACATCCTCTCGACCGTCAAGAAGTTGATGAGGTTATGCCTAGTACTGTGTATGACAGGTTTGGGGTATGTCTTCCTGACACAGGTCAGCCTGTGTTAGTCTAACTTGACAATCACCAGCATGTGTGTCTTCTATTTCATATGCATGTCTGGCCTGTAATGCTGGTAGTGCACATAGAGTCATAGTCCTGAATATGGGGCAGCTGACGAAAGGCTGAGCACAGCCCCTACCTGCACAGTCTTATGAATGATAGTGCTAGATACATAACACAGATTGCACAGCAATACTGCAGTGGGGCAGTGTCTGCCACTACTATGAAGTGGGTGACAATTGCATGGGCTGTTAGGATTACCAATCATGTGTTCAGGGGCCCTTAACATATTAGAGCCATCTGACACACACACACACACACACACACACACACACACACACACACACACACACACACACACACACACACACACACGCACACACCGCTGCATGGGGACATGCATTGAAACACACATGTACATGGAGGTGACACTTATCAGAGCAGATGACCTACCAATCTAGTAATGTACAATACACAGTGATATGACCATTGCATGCACTACAGTGGCTTGGTGTTAGAAAGTGTGTAACTGTGCTTGTGCGGTGGATGACATTTGTATGGGCTGACACTAGGTTGGCAATAGGGGAGTTCACAGGGTGGAAGAGGCACATTAAATGGTATAGCCATCACATACACACACTAAAGACAGCCACAGGGGCTGTGCATACAGTAACACATACACAGTTGCCAATAGACATATTAGTAACCATACATATCCACTAGTATGTACTATAGTGCTGTATACACATGACATGCTCCACAAAGATAATATGTATAGGACCTAACACACAACTTGTTACAACAGGTAATCTTGCAAATGCCTTCATGGAAGGTGGGATACCCCACCAGACATAGCAACTGGTATTGTCTACTGCTCCTACAAATGTGCACAAGTGATAGAGTGACTGATTTAGTATCAGCTTGAGGTGTCAGTCAGGTACGATGTCTGATGATGGCATGTGTGTCACTACATTAACTGTGACATATTTGGCAATTATATCAAGGAATGCTCATTGTTAGGAGACACAGACCACATATGGGTTTCAAACGTGTATATTCCATGTACATCTGTACAGATGACTATTACGAGCTGTATAATGTTACATGGTGCATGTGAGGCAGATGCCATTAACAGGCTCTTTAAAGTAATGTCATGGGTAGGGGGTCAACAAGCCTTAAAATTGCATAATCTGCACATACAACAGTCACAGGGGTTATGCTTCACACACACTACTAGAGTTGAACCTCTACCTATCTAATTATTTCCATTATAGTATGACACTGTTATTGCACATGCCACCGAGCTTAAAGAGCTGATAAGTGTATACAGTTACATGTAAGGAGAATGTCAACAGCTGCCCTTGTAAAGTAAGGCAATGGGATGTGTACTGAGTGGTACATGCCTCAAAATGGTATGACCCACCCCCCAGAGGATATGATTCTCACACAGACACACACACACACACACACACACACACACACACACACACACACACACACACACACACACACACACACACACACACAAGGATGATGTGATTCTCACAAACACACACAGTATCACAGTTGCCAGTATTGGGTTTAGAACCCCTACCTATCTAGCTATGTGTACTACAGTGTTACGCAGTTATCACACACTCCATGGAGCTTATAGGATTTAGCAATGTTGCAAGGTATGTCTAAGGTGAGTTACATCAAGAGCCCCTGTAAAGTATGGCAATGGGAAATGTACTGGGTGAGAAGGACATCAAAAGACATTATTCTGTAAACCTACACCTTCACACACACACACACACACACACACACACACACACACACACACACACACACACACACACACACGCACACACACATCTAGTTATCTGTACTATACTGTTCCTTAGTTATTACAAGTGCCATGGAGCTTGTAGGGCTGAGTGTTGTCCAGAGGTACTTCTTAGGGCAATGACATAAGCAGGACTGCTAAACTAGGTCACTGGGAAGTGTTGTGGGTGGGAAAGTCCTCAGAATACATCATCCTGCAAACTCTTGCACACACACACACACACACACACACACACACACACACACACACACACACACACACACACACACACACACACTTGCCAGACTTAAAATTTGAACCACTGCCTATCTAGTTATTTGGACTATACTGTTATGTAGTTATTGTATGCACCAATGAGTTTATATGGCTGAGAGCTGTCTAAAGGGGAATGACATCAGCAGGACTGCTAAAGTAGGGCACTAGTAAGTGTAGTAGTTGTGAATGGCCTAAAACTGTTTCATCTACGAAGAAACACACACATATTTGCCAGGACTGGGATTAGAACCCCTATCTATATAGCTATGTGTATTATAGTGTTATACAGTTAATACATGCGCTACAGAGCTTATAGGGCTAACAAGTGCCCAAAGGTGCTTCTAAGGTGAATGACATCAGCAGGACTGCTAAAGTAGGGCACTGGGATGTGTACTGGTTGAGATAGTTCTCAAAATACTTCACCCTACAAACATACATACACATTTGTCAGAACTGGAATTAAACCCCTACCTATTTAATTATTTGTACTACAGTGTTATGCAGTTATTGCACATGTGACAGAGCTTATACAGCTGACAACTGCACAAAGGTACTTCTAAGGTAACTGACATCAGCAAGACTGCTAAAGTAGGCCACTGGGAAGTGTTGTGGGTGTGGAAGTCCTCAAAATACTTAAGTCTACACACATACACACACACACGCACACACACACACACACACACACACACACACACACACACACACACACACACACACACCTTTGTCAGAACTGGGAATAGAATCCCTGCTTAACTAGTTATTTGTTCTATACTGTTACACAGTTGTCGCACGCGCTTCAGATGTTATAGGACTGACAAGTGCACAAAGGTGCTTCTAAGATGATTGGCATCAGCAGCACTACTAATGTAGGGCACTGGGAAATCCTCAAAATACTTCAGCCTACAAACATACACATCAATCACAACAAAAGTGTCACATAGCTCACAACACCAGTGTGCCACCCAACAACAGCCCCTAAGGCAAGACAATGTGCCCAACACTATCGTCATAGGTGACTCTATAGTCAGGTACACTGATGTCCCACTCACAAGGCTGAACAAAGAGAAAATTACAATCAGCTGCCTGTCAGGTGCCATGATCCACCACATAATACATGCAGTCAAGTCACTCCACAACAAGTACAAATATGACTCTGTCATTGTCCATGTTGGAGTGAATGACTTGAGATGTACCTCCCTGGACTAAATAAAAAGAGACATGGAACAGCTCTTGGATCATGTGGCAGGTATGACCCTAGCCCTGAGTAGCATCCTGCCTTCACCCAGAATGATACTACAGTATAAGGACAAAATGATTGACTTCAACAATTGACTAAGCTTCTGGTGTCATTCAAAGGGGATCCAGTATCTGTCTGCCTGGGGTGACATGATCAACAGACCACGATGCTTTGCCAGAGATGGTCTGCACCTGTCACCCCTGGAATTCAGGTTACTGGCTAAGGCTCTTTCCACCCCTGTAGTGCCTTTTTTAGTCAAATTCAAAGGACAAAACCACCACCTTAACAGGTACAAGCATGCAAAATCTGAAGGTAATGCTACTCAATGCTAGAAGTCTAAACCTCAAAATGCACTCTCTCGAGGCACTCCTAAAAATGGAAAACATCGATATCTTTGCAGTAAATAAGACCTGGTTCAAGGGTCCAGAGACCACCCCTGCAATACCAGGCTACAACACTTACAACACTTTCAACACTTTTCAGCCACCAAACCAAGACCGAAACACTAAAGGTGGACGAGTGTCCATATTCACCAAGGATATTCACACCACCAGGCTAGTTGCCCAACACAATGCGTCTGAAATTCTCCAGGTGCAACTAACACTAGGTAAGACTGCAATCCAAATTGTAACTTGCTACAGATCCCCCACCATGCCCCAAGATTCTCACTACACCTTTCTAAACATACTGGAAAATATTAAGATACAACCAAATACCCTAATACTGGGTGAGGTCAACTACCCTGACAATAACTGGGAAAACTACTCATGTACCAACACCTTTGCCCAATGGTTCTTGGAATTCATAAATTCCAATGTCCTGGATCAACTAATCCATAGTCCTACCATGGGCTCCAATATCCTAGACCTGGTCATTACCAACATGGGAAATCAAAGCTGCACACCTATGGCCACTCCATCGTTGGTCAGATCTGACCATAAGCTAATCACCCTTGGCATCCACATCCCTCCCCAACCCCCAGTAAGGAAACCTTTGTAAAAAAACTTCTCCAAAGCCAACTTTATGCTACTCAAGTCAAAAGTGACAAACGTCATGACATACATGCAGACAGGAACTGAAAGTTCAACTGCTGAATTCTACACTAAGGCATTGCATGAGCACATCCACTCGTGCATGAATCGTGCCATCCCAAATAGAATCAAGATGCTCTCCTCCAAAAAAAAGGAAACCAATCTGGTGGTCCCCTGCTATAAACAAACTTTACAACAAAAGGAAGAAACTGTTGCAGAAAAGAAGAAATTCCCAGGATGCAAAAAACACCCTTACCAGCCTCAGTAAGAAGCTGAAATCCCTCATAAAATCCTCCAAAGCTAGTTATGAAAATAAAATTGCCAAAGATTCCAAAGACAACCACAAGGTATTCTATAGCTATGCCAAGAATCTAAATGGTAATGCTCAGATCTGCTCTGAGCTACAACAGAATGGCATTAAATATACTGATCCCAAGGATATTACCAATATCCTGGTAGATCAATTCAGTGCCAACTTCACCCCCCCCTCACTCCCTAAAGCGCCCATCTCAATACTGAAAGATTGCCAAATTTCGGTAATAGCCACATGGATAAAAACTGCACTATCCAAAGCAAAGAATACAGCATCAATGGGACCAGACAACATCCTGGGCTGTGTACTACTTGAACTACAAAATGAACTGGCACCTCACCTAAGTGTCATGTTAATCATAGCCTCACCTCACACTTCATGCCCATTCAGTGGTGCACAGCTACAGTTATCCCACTCCACAAGGGGGTATCCACCTTGGATCTTGGGAACTACTGCCCCATCAGTCTGACAGGCCTGATCTGCAAGGCCATGAAGCATATTATTATGGAACTTATAAACAAAGACATTGGCAACCTTCAAACACTGGACCCCACCCAGTTTGGGTTTGTGAAGGGCTGATCTTGTCTCCTGAACCTGATTGACTTCTTTGAATCAGTCTCCAGAGCTGTGGACTAGGGTAAGGTGGTCCACTCAGCCTATCTAGACCTTGCCAAGGCCTTCGGCACCATCCCCCACTTTGGAATCTTAGATAAACTAACTAAGCTGGGCATTATTCCCTACATCACTCGATGGGTTGCCAACTGGCTTACTGATAGAACCCACACTGCAAAAGTAGCTGACTCCAAATCCAGCTCCAGACAAGGGACAAGTGGAGTACCTCAGGGTTCAGTCTAGGGACCGCTCTTGTTTGGCATCTACTTCTCTGAAGTACAGGCCAACACTAAGGGACTCTGGATAACAAAGTGCGCAGATGACTCTAAACTGGGAGCCATTATTGAATCCCCAAATGATGTGGATATTGTACAAAAAGCCCTCACAGAAACAGATGCTTGGTGCCAAAGTCATGGGCTCAAGCTCAATTGCAAGAAATGTATAGTTATCCCCTTTGAGAAAAAAACATGTACCCATGAATTACCACATAGGTGGCAGTACACTAAACACCAAAAGTTTCATAAGAGACTTAGGGACACAGGTGGACAGTGGTCTCACCTTCAATAACCACATCACCACAACAGTCAGGAAATCCTTCTATGTGGCACACCTCATCATTAAGGGCTTTTCATCCAGAAAAAAGAAGGTCATTGTCCCACTGTACTCATTCCCCATTAGACCCATTATAGAATACAATGCCCCATTTGGTATGTACCTCTCAAGACATCTGCAACAATTGGAAAGGCTGCATGAAATACCTCACTAAAAGAATGACAGGCCTAAAGCAGATGCCCTATGCTGACCATCTAAAAAAACTCCAGCTATACTCTGTTGTATATCGTCTACTCAGAGGTGATCTCTGCTTAACATACAAGGCCATGTCAAACCCGGAGCTGTTGGACATGCTACACTTAAAGAAATCCCAATGCCTCAGAACCACACGCCCCAGGGATCTAAACCTTGTCATCACAATGAACAAAATATGCTGGAGGGATAGGTTCCTGACCCAGAGACTCCCCATACTCTGGAATAGACTGCCCACACATATCAAGCAGAGCGCCTCTCTGGCCCTCTTCAAAAGGAACCTTGATGATTGGATGGGACATAGGAAATTCACCCCGGGGATCATATCAGTCGCCCTGCTAGACAGAGGTTCAGAGAAGTAAATATTGCCAGAAGAAATAGCCAGGGAATTGTTATGGCTAAGCTTGTATAGGCCCTAGGGCCAATAGCCTAGTACCAACCTATGAACTTATGAACCTATGAGGTTATACACACATTTTCCAGAACTGGAAACAGAACCACTGCCTAGCTAGTTATTTGTATAGTGTTACACAGTTATTGCACATGCTGCAGAGCTTATAGGATCGACAAGTGCACAAAGGTACTTCTAAGGTGACCGACATCAGCAGGACTAATACAGAAGGGCATCTTCGACCAACACACGGACCACAGCTCCAGCACAAGTGAATACTTTATTAAAAGGTTTAGTGCTTTCTTCCCCTGATAGGAACTTCCTCAGAACAAATTACAATGAATTACCCAGCCCTTAAATACATATAAACCCAATAATTAATTAATAGAATAATCACATAATTACACAATTTGCTCAAATCAGCTAAAACCATCACTACAAGCATTAAAAACCATAAATTTGCACACCAATAAATAAATACAAATATATTAATATCTAAGAATTCCTTAATAAAATTTTGAAAATGTTTAAAATTCAATACATTTACACAAGCCCTAACCCATTAAATGTTTTAACTTCAAAATGCATGCTATATTAGTGGATTCATTGATACCTGGAGTTGCATCCAATCTTAATTGCCACTTCAACTCACAAATATCCAGGTGCAAATCCACAACTTTTCCCCGGGGGTCCTTTAACAAATGTTCGACTTCCAAAAACTTAAAACAATAGTCACCATAGGTTCATAGGTTCATAGGTTCATACTAGGCTATCTGCCCTAGGGCATTTATAAGCCTAGCCAGAGTATGTTTGGCTTTCGCCACCCATTTTAAATTAATTTTGCTATGCCTTTTTGTGAGGTTAGTATACTGTGCCTCTGTCTAACAGTGACACAGAAGTGATAGCCGGGGTAAACCTACGATCTCCCATCCACTCATCAAGATTCCTCTTGAAGAGAGTCAATGTGGGACTCTGCCTAACCTGGACTGGGATTTTATTCCAGAGTGAAGGGAGCCTCTGGGTTATGAATCTGTCCCTCCAGCATGTCCTATTTATTTCAGTGCTGAGGTTCAAGTCGCTCGAGCGCGTAGCTGGATGGGATTTGGATTTTCTGAGGTGCAGCATGTCCATTAATTCTGGGTTGGACATGGCTTTATACGTCAGGCACAGATCGCCTCTGAGCAGGTGGTATGCCACTGAGTAGAGCTGGAGTTTCTTTAACCGGGCAGCATATGGCATCTGTTTGAGCCCTTTGATCCTCTTGGTGAGGTACTTTTGGGGTCTTTCCAGTTGCTGCAGTTGTCTGTTAAGGTACATCCCAAAAGGGGCATTGTACTCAATTATGGGCCTGATGAGGGATGAGTAAAGAGGTACGATGACCTCCCCTGATCTAGATGTGAATCCCTTCATGATTGGGTGGGCTATATAAAATGTTTTTCTAACCACTTTGGCCACATGGTTGTCAAATGAGAGATTGCTATCAACTTGGGTCCCCAGGTCCCTAATGACTTCTTCTGTACTTAATGGATTACCACCTATGTGGTAATTTGTGGGCACTTTGTTTTTGCCAAAGGGGATGACTATACACTTTTTGGCGTTTAGCTTGAGGCCATGGCTCTGGCACCAGTTGTCTGTTTCTATGAGGCCCTTTTGGAGGATGCTTGTGTCAGCTGGAGAGTTGATTATGGCGCACAGTTTGCAGTCATCTGCGAACTTGGTCAGCCACAGTCCTTCCGTGTTAGCCTGTACCGCCGAGAAATATATACCGAACAAGAGAGGTCCCAGGACTGAGCCTTGTGGGATGCCACTTGTAACTGGTTTGGAGTCTGACATGGCTCCAGCAATTCTAACCATGTGGGTTCTGTCCTTGAGCCAGTTTGCAACCCATCTAGTGACATAGGGGTTTATATTTAAGCTGGTGAGCTTATCTATAATGCCCGAGTGGGGTATTGTATCGAAGGCTTTTGAGTAGTCCAGGTAGGCTGTGTGGACCACCTTCCCTTGTCAATGGCCTTGGTGACTGTTTCAAAGAAATTGACCAGGTTTAAGAGGCAGGATCTGCCCTTAACAAAGCCAAACTGGGTAGGATCCAGTGTCTGTAGGTCCCCAATATCTTTATTTATGAGGTCCATGATGATCCTTTCCATAGCTTTGCAGACCAAGCTAGTCAGGCTTATGGGGCGATAGTTTCCAGGATCCGTTGAGGCACCACCTTTGTGGAGAGGGACCACTGTTGCTGTACGCCACTCTTTGGGTACATATCCTGTAGTAAGGCGAAGATTGAACAGTAGTTTTATGTTTGGGTTTAGCTCTTCTTGGAGTTCATGTAGGATGCAGCCCGGGACACCATCTGGTCCCATTGATGCTGTGTTTTTTGCTTTGGAGAGGGCGGCCCTTACCTGAGCATCTGAGATGTCAGGGGGGGCAGCACTCTGTTGGGATAGATATTTGCCCTTTTGGTGGGGAGAGAGGGGAGAAGTTTGCACTGAACCTGTCAGCTAGGATGTTGGCAATGTCTGTGGGCTCTGTGTATTTTGGACTAATTCTGAGCATATCTGGGAATTCCCACCCAGGTTCCTAACATAACTAAAGAAAGCCTTGTGATTATCCTTAGTGTCCTGTGCAATTTTTCTCTCTAAGCTGGCCTTAGACGATTTTATGAGTGCCCGTAGTTTTTGCTAATACTGATCAGAGATGCCTTCCCTTATTGGGATTTTGCTCTATCATGTAGTAGCTTCCTCCTTCTATTGTATAGTTTGTTTATGGCTGGGGTCCACCAGACAGGACGTCTGCCTTTGGAGGATTGGGTCTTGGTTTTATTTGGGATTGCATGATCCATGCATTCCTGAAGGTGTTCATAGAATGCGTTTATAAAGGATTCTGCGGTCTGGGCCGTATTTTCCACAGGCCCGGGGGCTTTGAAGGATTTTGCCTCGGTTTTGAGGTGTGTGAAATTTGCTTTAGAGAAGTTTTTCACTGTGGTTTTCTGGGCAGGGGGTGGGGTCGGGATGTGAATATCCAGTGAGATTAGTTTATGGTCTGATCTTACCAGTGAGGGATACACTTCTGGTCTGGAGCATAGTGTCCCCATGTTGGTGATGATCAGGTCCAGTATGTTTTCCCCTCTTGTGGGAGTGGTAACAAGTTGTTCCATAGCATTTAAGTTTATAAATTATAGGAACCTTTGGGCTAGGGTGTTGGAGCTAGAGTAATGCTCCCAGTCTATGTTTGGGTAGTTGAAGTCATCCAATATAATGGTGTTTGGAGAGACCTTCAAATTTTCCAGTATTCTCAGGAAGGCCAAGTGGGGTTCCTGTGTTTGGGAGGGTGGTCTGTAGCAGGCTATAAACTGGAAGGCAGTTTTACCCACAGTTAGTTGCACATGGATAGTCTCTGATGCTTCGTGCTGTGCCACCAACCTGGAGGTGTGGGTATCTTTGATGAATATTGATACTCCCCCTCCTTTTGTGGTTCGGTCCAAGTTTTGGGGCCGAAAAGCATGGTATGAGGTATAACCTGGTAGTGCTGGGGTGCTCTCGGGAGCCTTGAACCAGGTTTCTGTTACTGCACAGATATCGATGTTCTCCATGCTAAGGAGAGTTTCGAGTGCATGCATCTTGAGGTTTAGACTTCTGGCGTTGAGTAGCATTACTCTTAGTTTCTTATCCCTTGTGATACCTATGGAGGTGGGTTTGTCTTTTGAGCCTTGCCTAAAAAGGCACTATGGGGTAGCAAGAGCCTTTGCCAATATCCGAAAGCCCAGGGGTGACAGGTGCAAGCCATCCCTAGCGAAGCATCGTGGCTTGTCGAGCATGTCATCCCATGCTGACAGGCATTGGATCCCCTTTGAATGACACCAACACTTAAGCCAATTGTTGAAATTGATCATCTTGTCTTCATATTGTGGCATCATTCTTGGTGAGGGTAAGATGCTACTCAAGGTCAGGGTCATACCGGCCTGGGCTACATGCTCAGAGAGCTCCTCTATGTCTCTTTTCATGTAGTCCAGGGAGGTACGTCTCAGGTCATTCACACCAGCATGGACAATGACTGAGTCATATTTGTACTTGCCTTGGAGTGACCTGAGTGCATGTGTTATGTGACGGATCCTAGCGCCCGACAGGCAGCTCACCGTGACCTTCTCCTTGTTCAGCCTGGTGAGCGGGACGTCAGTATGCCTGACGATAGAGTCACCTATTACAAGTGTATCAGGTGTGTTGTTTAGCCTTAAGGGCTGTGACTGTTCAGCACACTGGCTTTGTGAGTTATGTGTTGCACATGTTTTGTTTTGGGGTAGCGGTTGCTTGGGTGTCTGCTTTGGAGGTCTCTGCTGCTTAGGCAGATTTTTATTTAGAGCCTCCGAGTATGTTTTTGTGTGTTTATGTGTTTGGTTTGTTGTCATGGTAGGTCTATGTGAGACTGGAATTGTAGTGAGTGTGGTTTCCTTCTCCTCCTGACTGGTTACGCCCGTACTGAGTTGAGAGAGCTTAGTCTCCAGTTTGGCTATATGGTTGCATCTCTCACATGTGTTGGAATTTGTTGGGAGGAGGAGAGGGTTGTCTGTGTACATGAGGCAGTTGTAACATTGCCTCAAGATTCCCAGATTCACCTGCTGGACCGGAGAGGAGATTGACAACTGACCTTTGGACATGCTAGAATAGTATTGGGAATTCCTTTATAATTGAAAAAAAGGGCCAATGGGGAACAATGTACTCAAGGGGAGTTTGTGAGGGTGTAGTGCTTTTAATTTTTTTAGAGCTGACTTATATAATTGCTTTAGTGAGCAAGTGCCAGGTAACTTAAATGCAATGTGTTACAGGTAACTTAAATGCAAAAACGACAAACAGTAACTTTCGTACAAGTGAAACAAGGAAATAAGTACAGTAAGCAATGCAGATATCACTAGGGATCCACAGAAGTGCTAAAAGGCCGCGTTTTAGGTGGAATTAGCATTTCAGGGAAATAAACAAACAACAAGCATACAAATAAAGCTAGATTCAGCAGGCCTGGATCTAGTCTATGTTACAGCAAACAAGGTGTACCAATTTCAGTAAGAAACAGTTAGAATATGCATGCACTATAAGCCTTTAACCAGAAATTCCCTGCTCAGAAGGGCAGAGTCCAGCCTCTCCTCCCACAAGAGTGCAGACCGCAATCCTTCTTAACGTAAAATAACTGGCCTGAAGCCCAAGTGCTTTAACCAGAACTAATACACTTTTAGAATAACAGACACTGAGCTCTCAATCAGCAGTTCCTAACTTAGAAGGATGTAAGCTACCTGTCCTGCCACCACAGTGCAGGCCACAAACCTTCCTAATGTAAAACAACTGGTCTGAAGCCCAAGTGCTTAATCCAAAAGACTTAGAAATGATAGCTACACTTTAATCAAGTTACTACCAGCAGTAATAAATACAACTGAATACTTTAAAGAATGCCTGGATTAGTGCTCAAGTTATACAAACAAAGCTAGATTCAGCAGGTCTGGATCTAGTCTATGCTACAGCAAACGAGGTGTACCAATTTCAGTAAGAAGCAGTTCAAATATGCAGGCACTATAAGCTTTAACCAGAAATTCCCAGCTCAGAAGGACAGAGTCCAGCCTCTCCCCCCACAAGAGTGCAGAACACGAACCCTCTTAATGTAAAATAACTGGCCTCAAGCCCAAGTGCTTAAACCAGAATTAATACACGTTTAGAATAACAGACACTGAGCCCTCAATCAGCAGTTCCCAACTTAGAAGGATGTAAGCTACCTGTTCTGCCACTACAGTGCAGACCACAAACCTTCCTAATGTAAAACTGGTCTGAAGCCCAGGTGCTTAAACTAAAAGGCTTACAATGAGTTACACCAAGCAGTAATAAATACAATTGAGTACTTTTAAGATGATGCAAGAGCAAAATAAAGTAAGAAAAAACACAAATACAGTAAAAGCAAATAATTTTTTTTTTTTTTTTTTTTTTGGAAAGAGAGAAAGGAAAGAGAGAAAGGAGTAGCAGAAACTAAGCTGATTGGCCTTCTCAAATGCTCTCCCTGTACTGGGTAGAATGAGGTAATGACACTAGACTGGGAGGAGGGTCCCAGATCAAATTTACACTAGGGGCGGGCAACTGCAAAGCCACCAACTATAAAAACACTATACCAACAGCGAGGGAGGGTGGGAAACAAACTGCAGAAATGTTACTCCCAGCTGAAAAGCAGCAGTGAGCCTTTAAATGAAAGTTTTAAACAGCTAAAGGAGCCACTAGAAAAAAAGAGTTTAACTGCAACAAGTTATCATAAACAAACAACCCAACAGATGCTTAATAAGTGTCTATACAAAGCATTAGTAATTTTCCATTTCCTAATATCACATGTAACAGATGCAAATATATCATATATGGGCCACCTACAGCTAGCTGAGGGCAATCCTGTCTGATGGGTGTGTGTAGGGATAGTTAAGGTGTACCTAGCTGTCGGTATATAAAAACATATATGCACAATACAATTATATAGTCTGATGTGGGCTCCAACATGGCCTGTGATTCTCTAAGTGTAGGAGCATGCCCAGTATGACCTTCTATAGTGAGAATGAGACTCCATTCCAGAGATAGTTGTACTCTGGTCCAGGGTTTTGTGTGCTACAGCCATACCTCTCAAAAGTAAACAGGACTTTCCTAGAGATACTGGGTTTGTTTTAGCAGACATTTTCTGACATATCTGAAGTCTGGCGCTGCAATGTATTGTGTCATTACCTAGTGACAGACATTCTCAGATCACCACAGTGCTTTGTCAGAGGAATACAAGATGTAGGATACATAGACCAATATATAGACCAATACATAGACCAATATTATGAGCCCGACTATATACATTCTTGACCAAAAAAGGCCAGTTGAGAGGTATGGCTACAGCCGGTTGCAAACAGTCCAGCAACTTGGTGATATACTGTCTGGGGAGTTCCTGCTTGTGTGATATTGTTCTTACCTGAAAAGTCATATCCTGGTCCATACCTCTCAACTGTACATTTATTGGCAGATTGTCCAGATGTTTGTCTAGAAGTTTTGTCCAGTCTACATAAACTTGTGTTTTTATGGAAAGTTAGTTGCATATAATTGAAGACTGATGTTACAAAATAATGACAAACATTAGTGTTTCAGACTTCATAACCTTCAGACAATTGCTGCTAATACAAAACACCTTATCTTATCAACTTTCGCAGTATGTACAGGCAATATTTACAACACATGCCTATCATTGTGCCTTTGTCCCACTTTTATTTATGACCTTGTCTAGATATCTTGCTGTCAGAGGTTGGGAGGTATGGGCGTGGGTACAGAGTGCATTCTACTGTGCAGAAATGTCCATTATATGTGTAGTATATTCCACATAGTACTATGACTTCCAGGTATGTCAGTGGCAAAGCAGTACAGAGTTATGTGGTGAACCACTGACAGACAGTTTTGTATAGATTGATAGGTTGCTATGACATTAGTAGGGTATTTACCCTGAAGCCCTTATAACCCATGCAGATGAGAGTGTAGCCCATGTTACAACATGTCAGCACACAGAGCCCCTGTCCAGCAGGGACACAGGTGGGATCACATGACTGTATTTTGTGTTTCCCATGCACTTATACAGGGGGTACATCACTAAGGGTATTGAGGCACTTGGCTGCTTTTGACAGGGAGTGTATTCCACAGATGGGGGAGTGTGTGGTATATGTATCTGTCACACCAACAAGCCGTACTGATATCACAGCCCAGGTTGATGCTGCACCTACAAGTTGATGGAGTGGGCCTTGAGTTCCAGATGTGCAACAGTCACATCAAGGCAGGGTCTGGATTACTTTGTATGCCAGACAGGGGTCACCTCAGCAGAGTCTGTATTGAACGGGGTAGAGGGACAGTGCTGTTAGCCTATCTGTGTAGGGTAGTTGTTTTTGGTTTGTGGTAAGGCCTTAGTGTTTGCAAGAACCTGGTGTGTGGAGTCTACATGGTATGTGGTGTGTAGGTTTGTGGAGTTCTCATGTGATTTTGCCTCTGAGGTGTCCATTGTTTGGGTTTTCTTTTGTTGCAGACCTCCACTTACATGGGTGTGTGTTGTGTATTTGTAGGTGATGTTTACTGACTCCTTACACTGCATGGCACCTATGTTACTGCACATTCTCCATTTGTCTGGCCAGTGGTTCTCCTTCCCCTTATGTGTGTCTATTTGTCCTTCTGTAGTCCAGTCACAGGCTTTGGCCACTATGGCTGCTGTCATGTATTTGTAATGCTGATGTGGGCAGGGTACATGCCATTACATCACACACAGGGTTGAGGACTTCACACCTCTGAGTGTACTTATTTAGCAGGTTGTCCATCAGTGCACCACCCCATTTGTTGTGGTCCTTAGACTTTTTTTTGTTGCTATGTTATTATGTGGCTACATGTGGGCCTAGCTGTCATACCATCGCAGACTGACATCTGGACAGGCCCAAATATGGCAGTCAGACAAAGGCCCACACATGGGGACAAGGTGTTAATAATGTTCTGCCAAATACAGACAGATGGGAGACCAGTTTGGTAGTTGCTTGTTTGCTCTTATGGGTTTGACATCTGCTTCCCCACTGTCTGCCATTGCCATTTTGACATGACCCTTTTGTTGTTTTGGAAGTAGTTGGCAGGCAAATTCAATGTTAGAACAAGCAGAACAGATATATATGGCATACTTGTGCTCCGTCTGTGACAACCTGTGCCATTCCAGAGGTATTGTTGGCCAGTGACATGTTGTCAGTGCTGACACAGAAAGGTGGCAACCTTTTATATACTGGCAGTACACTGACCTTCAGGTACCTGCTGTATAACTAGGCACCATATCTCTCAACTTCTAAGAGCCAGACATCTGGACAAAGCCATAAGTAATTGGGGGATACAAGCCTAAATATAGGGACTATTTTTAAGTATTGGCCTTACAAACCTAGAAAGGTGATTCAATAATAGGTTTTGCATTAGTATGCGTGTTTCTATAGGGTATGAAGTCTGACACTACAATCTGTCATTATTTTCTGACCTTAGTCTTACATGATTTGCCAGTGAATTGCCAGACAACCACTATTTCATGTTATATAGACCACAATTATAATGCAAACCTCTGGACATTCTGCAATAGGTCTGTACAGTTGAGAAGTATGGTAGGCACTGTATAGGTAACTCCAAGCTGTGCACTGTCCATATGGGTGGCTCCCTATCCATGACCTGTACAGCTTTACTGCATTAATAGATACTGACATCTGGGCAGTGTGTACAACTCCTACCATAGGTGTAGCTGACGTGCAGAATAGTTGGCACTGTAGTTCTTGGAACATGGCCCTGTCAAAGACAGTACTGTACCTAGACCACTACAACATAACAGCTGGGAGTAAGTGCTGCCCACATTCTGATTGTATTAACCACACACATATACATAGCTCATTGCCTTTGCATATTGTGGATGTGCAACAAGTTATCATGTTGATTGGAAGAACCCTGGCAATGTGCGTTCTGCTGCTATTTCCCTGCAAACATACATTTTACTGCATTTCTATGGGAATATGGGTGTGGGGGGCACACCTGTTAACTGTACACATTTGCACAGACTGTGCTGATATTTGCTTTACATTTTGGTTCCATTTAGCATAGTATTGTGCCTTGTCTTGGAGACTAGAGGCTTACCACTAAAGACCACATGTCAGACTGTAATGGCATACATTTGAGTTTCAGACTTTATACCCTTCAGAGCCTTACTGCAACTGGAAAACCTGCTGTGCTATCACTGTGTATGTCTGTGGGGGAATTTCATCAATATTGCCATTTGTGGACCTTTGCCAGACATTTCTTTATGGTTTTCTACAGATGACTTGCTGGGTGAGGCTGGGGGTGAGTATGGGACCCCCACACTGACTTCCATGCCTGTGACCTATGACCCCCCTGTTAGTTGGCCCCCACACATATACTGCAGTGGGATTTGTCACCTTGAGTACTACTGCATAGTGTGGGGAAGTCAGTATTGAGCAAACATTTCCTGGTGTACCACATAGTTGTCAGTTGTCTGCTACTATGCCACTAGGCCACCTCATTCCCCTGCATGCATGCAGCAATACCATAGATATGCTACCAGAACATACTAATCCATTTGTTTATTGTTAAGAAGACTGACTTACCTTGTGCCTGCGGCAGTTGTGAGGATGGTGCTTGAGGGCTGCCCATGTTGGATGCGCATAATACACTACCTATACAGGGTAAGGTACAGGTAGTATGATGTGAATGGCATCCATTTTATTGTGTATGTGAGTCAGAGAGAGGTGTTAGTTCCTGGGTCCCTACAGTGTCAGTGTGTGTGCTATGCCTTGCCTTTTTGCCAAGACCAGGGCACACTGGGAACACCTCTATCTGCTTACAGGAGCTGGCTCAGGGGGTTCCTTCTCCGAGACCCTCTGTGCCTGTGGGGACCTTGGCAATGGTGGGGGGGGGCTGTGTGGCCCTTGCCCGTGCTGTTCCTGCTGCAGCTGTTTCTGCAGGATCATATTGTGTAGCATGGCACATACTATGAACATGTATGCACATGTGACTAAAGAGTACTGCAGGGCTCCACCAGATATGTCAAGGCAGCAGAACCGTGACTTGACCATCCCAAACACATGCTCTATAATGATCCTGGTTTGTGCGTGTGCCTTATTATGGCATTCTTGAGTAGGTGTGTGTGCATTTCTCATGGGTGTCATCATCCATGGCTCCTGTGCATAGCCAACATCTCCCACCAGATGGCCATATGGGATGTCCCCCTTGGCAAATCTCTGGTACAGCTGTGAGGAATGCCAGAAGTGGGAGTTGTGATAGTTTCCAGGGCTGCCACCACACACATTAATGATAATGCCCTGGGCATTGCAAATGACCTGGCAGTTGATGGAGTGAAAGCCCTTGCAGTTTAGGTAGACCTTACCCTGTACACAGGGTTTTGCTTTGATGTGGATGTGCATGCAGTCTATGGCACCGAGTACCTCTGGGTAGTCTGCTACACAGTGGAAGAGGTGCATATTGCTGGTCATCTCCTTATGGGTGCTGGAGAAGTAAATGTGCTCACTGGCATGTGGTAGGATGGCACCCAGAAACTAGTGGAGTACCCTGGATGCAGATGCCTGTAAGACCCGCATGATGTTCCCAGTAGGTCTTTGGAAAATACCTGTAGCTAGTATTCTTAAGGTTACACATACCTTGGTATCCACTGGGATGGGGTCCCCTCTGTTGGCTCTGGGTCTGAGGCAAGGCCGGCATAGCTCAATGAGTTGCTGAAGTATGTCCCTGTTCACCCTGTAGTGCTCTACTATCTCCAGATCATGTAGCCCCTGGTAGGTTACCCTGGGTCTGAACACTCTTCTCCTCCTCCTCACTCTAGGGTGGTTGTCAGCATTATCCTCTTGACCACTCTCCGCCTCTAGCACATACTGATGCATCAAAATGACAGCAGCCCCTAACATTTTGTCAGTTAAAATTCCCCCAAGTGTGTACACCAATGGTGCAGAGTTTGTGGGAAAAAACAGACTGAAAGCTGTTTGCATAGTTTATACTGTTGTGCTGTGATTCTGCCTGTGTGATTGGCTGATTAGGATACATTCCACCTGCCAGCTATATTATTTGACTTTGATTGCTTTTATTCTGCTATTTTCCATGTTTTTCTCTTCTCATTTCCACACCTTTTAAGCCCTGCAGCACGCTGCGCAAACCCGCTGCCCAAATGTAAACAGTTCTGCTATTTCTAGGCTTCTATTTATTTATTTTTTTTTGTTTAAGCCACAGTGCACGCTGCGCAAACCAGTTTAGCTAAAGTAAACACTTTTAAGCAGAAATGGCCCTCCCCTGGATGTGAATACACTCCCTGTTTCATGGAATAAGTGAATACAGCCTCAGACACACACCCTTAGCCATGATTAGCTAAGCTCAAATGGAAACCATGGAGCTCCAATGTGCTTACACCAAGCATGGCACACCCCCTTTTCATGTCAGCTGCTTCTCCTGCTTACCCCACTGCCTTATAGCTCCTACATGGTTAGGTGCAGCCAGACAATGGTCTCCCATTTTGTGATTCAGTAAATTTAGTTCATTTGCATACCCCACTACCTTAGTCCCTTGTTACATCACTACACCAGAGCCTTTCCCCTTAGCAACCAGTGTTACCTGTTATTGTTTTGATTCTGCATGCTACCCACTATAATGGCAAAATGCAGATTTCACTTAAAATTGTCTTTTCACATTTGTTTTTATTTTCAGCACAATCTCATTTGTGTCCCACTGAGCTACTCTTAAACGGCCAAAATCGGCCAAAAAAAAAAAAAAACTTTGATTTTTTATAATTTTGCAACTCTTTTCCATGCCAATGGCCACGTTTTTTGGCCATTGGCATGCCTAATGATTATAATACATGCTTTGCTTTGAGCTGCTATGCCCCTATTTTGGTTTTTGCAGAAATGTACATGGAGAATAACTGAATACATTTCTGCAATGGACACTGTTCTGGCACGGATGCCTGCCTGCTTACTGAATGACTAATTCACCTCATTTGCATGGTTTTCACCAGCAAATGAGGTAATTAACATTATTCAGTGGTGTCTGTGCCAGAATAGTGCTAGCAGGCTCGTGCATGCCCCCAGCCTTGTTTACTGAATCGCTTGGTGGCCACATTCCATGCAGAAGAATGGGTAAACTTACTGAGTCTCAATCCTACTGAAACCAAACTCTTACTCTTCCTACCCCACTCTCTTAATCATCATAAATCCTCCTTTGTCATTAAGTCTTGCAATAACACGGCTATCCTACCTGACACCCACACAAAACTCCTTGGAGTCATTATCGACGACAAATTAAAATTCAATCAACACATACAGCAATGTATAAATAAAACATCAGAAAAGAGGTCTATTATACTGAAACAAAAAATATCTCAGTCCCGAAGCTAGACTCACCCTAGGACAAGCACTCCTCCTCCCCTCACTCCTCTATGCTGCTCCAGTTCTCACAAATATCCAAAAAACTACCCTGAATAAACTCCAACAATCCTACCACAAAATAGCCAGATTCATCACCAACTCCCCAAACAACACACACCACTGTATTGCTTTGAAGTTTCTACAATGGCTAGAACTCCCACAACTACTACATCTCTATCAATTTCACATGTTGCACTCTATGCTCTTTAAACCATCCTACTGTCCATCCTTATCTCTCCTTGTCTCTGTCTACACCCCATCTCTACCCCTCCGCACCTCTAATCAACAATTGCTTGATATTTACCACCCAAATAAGTCAGTAGGTAAGCTACTCTACAAACACTCTGTGGCCCAAGCCTGGAACAAACTACCCCTTGACATTCGCTCAATCTCTCACACCCCACTATTTAAAAGAAAACTAAAGACTAATTTACTCAATTCCAGAATTTGCCCCTGCTATGACCCTACATAATTCTCTCCTCCACCCACATTGGAATCACTCCATCTATCCTTGTCATACCTCTGAACTCTATCCCCACTAGTACAGTTACATAGCATCAATAAAAAAAACCTTGTGCTGTCATTTAACTATTGCTAATGTTGTTTTGTTTATTGTTTTACTACTGTAATGACTAGTTTTATTTCTATTGTTTGCTGTGCTTGTATACTACTGTAGTGTCTTTTTATTGTACTATCTGGAGCTTTTCTCCTCGGGTCTCCACTGAAAATGGGACAAAATCCCAGTTGGACAAACCTGGTCAACAAATGTCAATAAATAAATAAATAAATAAATAAATAAATAAGAAGCTGCTGCACTATTCTGGCACAGTGAAATCCCCTTATTGAATCCTGAGTAATGATAATGAAGTGGTAGACATGATCCCTGGTATTAGGGGAGGAGACTATAACAACATAATGGAAGTAAGAGAAGAACACTGGCACCCTGTATTAGCTGCTGACAAGTTTGTAGGGTTAAACAAAAGCATTAATATTCATTTTAATTATTATTGTTAATTAATTATTCATATTAATTGCATTTTAAAAATGTTAGGGATTTTGTAATAATTTAGATATTTTGCCGGGTTTATCCTGGATGCCCTTTAACAACAGTTTCAATGTGTGTTGTTCAACACGTTTTTTACAGTCATGTTTCTTAACCTGCATTTCACTGACTGATATTTTTTAAAATGAATTAAATTTTAAAACGGGGAGTTTATTGTTTATTTTCAATTAAATGTTTCCTTGTGCCATATTATTATATTTACTGCTGCATGATAACTTTTTGATGTGCTAATACTCAACTTGATTACATTTCCGTGTTTCTTTATATGTTGTTATGTTTTCTTTTTTTTTTTTTTTTTTTTGTGTATGCTTTAAAGCCCTCTGGTGTTGTGGGACCGTCTGTATCGATTTTTACTGACACAGTAAAGACATACTAATGTTTGGCTACGTTTGACTTTTTTATATGTATTTTTTGAAATAATGGGCCATTCACTAACAATGCCAAATATATGATGCTGTCAATACAAATTCTATTTATCCAATTTCTAGCTAAATATCCATGGTGTGGGAGTTTGTGGTTTAATAATGCTTTCAACAAATAAAACAGATTTGCTTTTGT